>NW_026732363.1:22500-103452 GCF_028476545.2 Physella acuta | reverse complement strand
ATAGTGAGGAATATTATTAGTACTTTATAAATTCATTTGCATTTTTTGAGAAATCGGAAATAGCATAAATTACTACTTCTAAATTATTACTTCTGGTCAATGGAAATTACTCAAAATGTGACAGAAAGTTAGATCTTTTACTTATATGTGAAATTTCGTTCATCTATCTAAAACAGTACTAAAGTTTTTGAAAAACAAAAAGTATAATAAGTCCCACTTGCGATTATCAGAAATAGCTGAAAAGTTGATACAGAACTACAAATATGATATAATACTTGTATATGAAATTTCATCAGCCTAGCTGTACTCAAGTTATCATGTTGAAAGACACACACTTATACATACACTTATACACACACAAAAACTATGGACATGTAATGAACTTTTGATTTTTTGCAATATTACAATACATCCTCATACTGTGTAAAGTCAAAAAACACATTGTGACATCTGGAATGACCATAGATGACATGCCATTACCCACCATCAGTCAAGACTACTTCATCAAAGAATGCCTCAGACAAGACGCGGCTGGTTGTTGGAGGCAGGTCGTTGTTGTCTATCATCAGCTGTTGGAGCCCAGAGTTCTGTCAAGTGGGTTCAAGGGTTAATGCAGGGAGATGTCAGTTGCTTAACCTTTTAATCAATCAAACTGATGCATCAAGTGGAAGGCTTCCTGATTACCTCCCTGGACCCACCAACTAAAAGATTACCTCCCTGGACCCACCAACTAAAAGATTACCTCCCTGGACCCACCAACTGAAAGATTACCTCCCTGGACCCACCAACTAAAAGATTACCTCCCTGGACCCACCAACTGAAAGATTACCTCCCTGGACCCACCAACTAAAAGATTACCTCCCTGGACCCACCAACTGAAAGATTACCTCCCTGGACCCACCAACTGAAAGATTACCTCCCTGGACCCACCAACTAAAAGATTACCTCCCTTGACCCACCAACTAAAAGATTACCTCCCTGGACCTACCAAAAAAATCTCCTCAGTTGTCTTGCCATCACCGCTGTCCTTGCCCTGGTCACGACTGGCCAATTGATGGAACATCTGTGGGAGTCACATGACATATGTAGGGGCAAGTCACATGACAGATGTAGGGGCAAGTCACATGACAGATGTAGGGGCAAGTCACATGACAGATGTAGGGGCAAGTCACATGACAGATGTAGGGGCAAGTCACATGACAGATGTAGGGGCAAGTCACATGACAGATGTAGGGGCAAGTCACATGACAGATGTAGGGGCAAGTCACATGACAGATGTAGGGGCAAGTCACATGACAGATGTAGGAGCAAGTCACATGACAGATGTAGGGTAAAGTCACATGACAGATGTAGGGGCAAGTCACATGACAGATGTAGGGGCAAGTCACATGACAGATGTAGGGGCAAGTCACATGACAGATGTAGGAGCAAGTCACATGACAGATGTAGGGTAAAGTCACATGACATATGTAGGGGCAAGTCACATGACAGATGTAGGGTTAAGTCACATGACAGATGTAGGGGCAAGTCACATGACAGATGTAGGGTAAAGTCACATGACAGATGTAGGGGCAAGTCACATGACAGATGTAGGGGCAAGTCACATGACAAATGTAGGAGCAAGTCACATGACAGATGTAGGGTAAAGTCACATGACATGTAGGAGCAAGTCACATGACATATGTAGGAGCAAGTCACATGACAGATGTAGGGTAAAGTCACATGACATGTAGGAGCAAGTCACATGACATATGTAGGAGCAAGTCACATGACAGATGTAGGGGCAAGTCACATGACAGATGTAGGGGCAAGTCACATGACTGATGTTTCTGTAGGGTTAGAGAAAAAATCATTTAATCCAGCAGACACAAAAATTGTATCAAGAAGACAATCAAGATAGCTGGAAATATTCATACACAAATGAGAGCTTTCATTGGCACAAATAACATTAGACACACAAACCATTTGAGGAAATATTCATACACAAATGAGAGCTTTCATTGGCACAAATAACATTAGACACACAAACCATTTGAGGAAATATTCATACACAAATGAGAGCTTTCATTGGCACAAATAACATTAGACACACAAACCATTTGAGGAACAGGGTTATTGGGTTGATTAGCTTACAGAATATGCATATGAATTACAGAACATACAACCATATGGTTTACAGAACATACAACCATATGGTTGTAGGAATTTTAGGATACGGAAAGAAATCATATGAAGAATAAACCAACACATAAAAGCTGCAAGCACACACTGCTTTAAACAGACAAGACATGGAAGAACACCAGGCAAGAAACACAAACACCACACACAAACACCACACACATTAGTATTAGTTCTTGGGTCAATAGATTTTGATGTGATTGATCTAGGGTCAAATAGATTTTGATGTATTTGATCTTGGGTGAATAGATTGTGATGTATTAGATTTTGGGTGAATAGATTTTGATGTATTAGATATTGGGTCAAAAACTATGGAAGAAAATTACCCAAGGTCGAGTTAAAGTCTGTTTATCATTGAGTAAAAAAACAGCTTTGTCCACGGCTACAAGTCCCACTCGCATGGACCTCTGGCCAGAGATTGTAAACTTGAAGTTGTCTTTTGGTCTGCTCACCAGCTGGGCTTGTGAGGGGGGGACACTGAGGCTCACCTGCAAGATAAAACACATGTTGTTGTTAGGGGTTGATGCATGTATCTGGAAAATGTATAGAAATTGCTACATTAAAAGTGGTTTAAAAGTGAGTTTGAGGCCAAAGCACAGCCATTGTGAAGTAAATAAAAACAAGTGTAACCTACCTCCTGCAGACAGTAGTCTGGTGTATCTACAAACAGGGAGTCTATGACCAGCTCCTCTCTGAACAAATACAAGGCAACAATCCGCATGTTGGGGGATACTTCTGGATACAGGACTTTGGGCAGATGGACGCTGGATTTTCCATCCGTGTTTCTCACAACTGTTGTTGTGTAGATGATCTGACCTTTGGCCAATACCTGAACATAGACAGTTATCCAGCCCAAATCATTACATAGACAGTTATCCAGCCCAATTCATTACATAGACAGTTATCCAGCCCATATCTTACATAGACAGTTATCCGGCCCATATCTTACATAGACAGTTATCCAGCCCATATCTTACATAGACAGTTATCCAGCCCATATCTTACATAGACAGTTATCCAGTCTATATCTTACATAGACAGTTATCCAGCCCATATCTTACATAGACAGTTATCCAGTCCATATCTTACATAGACAGTTATCCAGTCCATATCTTACATAGACAGTTATCCAGCCCAATTCATTACATAGAGTTATCCAGCCCATATCTTACATAGACAGTTATCCAGTCCAGGTTGGCCCACTGGTTGGTCTCAGCTTTTGTGTACTGCAGGAGGATGACACCATCTTTGTTTTTCTGAGGAACAAAAAGTTAGACACCATTCAGTCTGACACCATTCAAACATTTGGCTTCAACATTGGCTCCAACAAACCTGAACATTGGCTCCAACAAACCTGAACATTGGCTCCAACAAACCTGAACAGTGACTTCAACAAACCTGAACATTGGCTCCAACAAACCTGAACAGTGGCTCCAACAAACCTGAACATTGGCTCCAACAAACCTGAACAGTGACTTCAACAAACCTGAACATTGGCTCCAACAAACCTGAACATTGGCTCCAACATTGACTTCAACAAACCTGAACAGTGACTTCAACATTGACTTCAACAAACCTGAACATTGACTTCAACAAACCTGAACATTGGCTTCAACATTGGCTCCAACAAACCTGAACATTGACTTCAACAAACCTGAACATTGACTTCAACAAACCTGAACATTGGCTTCAACATTGGCTCCAACAAACCTGAACATTGACTTCAACAAACCTGAACATTGGCTTCAACATTGGCTCCAAAAACCTGAACATTGACTTCAACATTGGCTTCAACAAACCTGAACATTGACTTCAACATTGGCTCCAACAAACCTGAACATTGGCTTCAACAAACCTGAACATTGGCTCCAACAGACCTGAACATTGACTTCAACAAACCTGAACATTGACTTCAACATTGGCTTCAACAAACCTGAACATTGACTTCAACAAACCTGAACATTGACTTCAACAAACCTGAACATTGGCTCCAACAGACCTGAACATTGACTTCAACAAACCTGAACATTGACTCCAACAAACATGAACATTGGCTCCAACATTGGCTCCAACAAACCTGAACATTGGCTTCAACAAACCTGAACATTGGCTCCAACAGACCTGAACATTGACTTCAACAAACCTGAACATTGACTTCAACATTGGCTTCAACAAACCTGAACATTGACTTCAACAAACCTGAACATTGACTTCAACAAACCTGAACATTGGCTCCAACAGACCTGAACATTGACTTCAACAAACCTGAACATTGACTTCAACATTGGCTCCAACAAACCTGAACAGTGACTTCAACATTGACTTCAACAAACCTGAACATTGGCTCCAACAAACCTGAACAGTGACTTCAACAAACCTGAACAGTGACTTCAACAAACCTGAACATTGGCTTCAACATTGGCTCCAACAAACCTGAACAGTGACTTCAACAAACCTGAACATTGACTCCAACAAACCTGAACAGTGACTTCAACAAACCTGAACATTGGCTTCAACATTGGCTCCAACAAACCTGAACATTGACTCCAACAGACCTGAACATTGGCTTCAACAAACCTGAACAGTGACTTCAACAAACCTGAACATTGACTCCAACAAACCTGAACAGTGACTTCAACAAACCTGAACATTGGCTTCAACATTGGCTCCAACAAACCTGAACATTGACTCCAACAGACCTGAACATTGACTTCAACAAACCTGAACATTGACTTCAACATTGGCTCCAACAAACCTGAACAGTGACTTCAACATTGACTTCAACAAACCTGAACATTGACTCCAACAAACATGAACATTGGCTCCAACATTGGCTCCAACAAACCTGAACAGTGACTTCAACATTGGCTCCAACAAACCTGAACAGTGACTTCAACAAACCTGAACATTGACTCCAACAAACATGAACATTGGCTCCAACATTGGCTCCAACAGACCTGAACATTGACTTCAACAAACCTGAACATTGACTTCAACATTGGCTCCAACAAACCTGAACAGTGACTTCAACATTGACTTCAACAAACCTGAACATTGGCTCCAACAAACCTGAACAGTGACTTCAACAAACCTGAACATTGACTTCAACAAACCTGAACATTGGCTTCAACATTGGCTCCAACAAACCTGAACATTGACTTCAACAAACCTGAACATTGACTTCAACAAACCTGAACATTGGCTCCAACAAACCTGAACATTGACTTCAACAAACCTGAACATTGACTTCAACAAACCTGAACATTGACTTCAACAAACCTGAACATTGACTTCAACAAACCTGAACATTGGCTCCAACAAACCTGAACATTGACTTCAACAAACCTGAACATTGACTTCAACAAACCTGAACATTGGCTTCAACATTGGCTCCAACAAACCTGAACAGTGACTTCAACAAACCTGAACATTGACTTCAACAAACCTGAACATTGGCTCCAACAAACCTGAACAGTGACTTCAACAAACCTGAACATTGACTTCAACAAACCTGAACATTGGCTTCAACAAACCTGAACATTGGCTTCAAGCTGCACATGGATGTAACGTCTGTTGACAGAATTGAACCTGTTGACCTCAAACTTGAACTCCTTGAAACCCACCTTGTACATGTCCAGCACAATGGCCTGAATGGTTGGAAACATTTTTATTTGGCACACCATGGTATAAGTCACCCCACATCATGCTACAAGTCACCTCACACCATGGTATAAGTCACCCCACATCATGGTACAAGTCACCCCACACACCATGGTATAAGTCACCCCACATCATGGTACAAGTCACCCCACACACCATGGTATAAGTCACCCCACATCATGGTACAAGTCACCCCACACACCATGGTATAAGTCACCCCACATCATGGTACAAGTCACCCCACACACCATGGTATAAGTCACCCCACATCATGGTACAAGTCACCCCACACACCATGGTATAAGTCACCCCACATCATGGTACAAGTCACCCCACACACCATGGTATAAGTCACCCCACATCATGGTACAAGTCACCCCACACACCATGGTATAAGTCACCCCACATCATGGTACAAGTCACCCCACACACCATGGTATAAGTCACCCCACATCATGGTACAAGTCACCCCACACACCACCCCACATCATGGTACAAGTCACCCCACACACCACCCCACATCATGGTACAAGTCACCCCACACACCACCCCACATCATGATACAAGTCACCCCACACCTCAGACACCCTGATACAAGCCACCCCACACCATTATACAAGTTACCACACACCTCAACCCACACCAAGATACAAGTCAGCCCACACATCAGCAGACAAATCATGAGACAGCTTGTAGCCTACTCACATCAAACTGGATCCGTTCAGCTGTGTCTGGTGTGTTGAATGATATACTTAGAGCACCAACCTCATCTAGAAAATGGGTATCACCCAACCCTTGAACAAAAAAAATCATTGGTGAGAAACCCAAATAAAAGAGGTCAACACAGAGTTCAAGAGGTCAATAATTTCTTTTGCAACTGTAAAAAATATTTTTTTAACTTTTTGAGAAAATGTTTTCTTGTAGAGCAGAATGGGGGAGATGGTTTTTTTTTTTAAATATCTCACATCCAGGCATATGGTAGCAAATTGTGGTCAGCATTATGCTAAGCCATTTGGACTTTCCCTAACTTGTGCCAGGTACCCATCAGAGCTGAGTGTACTCGAAGATGCCCTTGAGCCAGCAAGTAGAGTTGACCTGACCTCATGAAAGTCTTAAATTTATCAACAAACTAATTAATTATGCTCAAATTTATCAATACAACTAATTAATTATACTCAAATTGTATTTAATTAGGTGACCTAGTGACCTACTTTGGATGACATTATTCTCAGCATCAAGGTACTTGACCTTGACATACAGCATGACCTTGGAGGCGGGAGGACCACTCTGGGCATTGACCTGGACCTGATGGTTAGGTTGTCAAGTTTTGTAAGATCTTGGTTGTCAAGTTTTGTAAGATCTTGGTTGTCAAGTTTTGTAAGATCTTGGTTGTCAAGTTTTGTAAGATCTTGGTTGTCAAGTTTTGTAAGATCTTAGGTTGTCAAGTTTTGTAAGATCTTAGGTTGTCAAGTTTTGTAAGATCTTAGGTTGTCAAGTTTTGTAAGATCTTAGGTTGTCAAGTTTTGTAAGATCTTAGGTTGTCAAGTTTTGTAAGATCTTAGGTTGTCAAGTTTTGTAAGATCTTAGGTTGTCAAGTTTTGTAAGATCTTAGGTTGTCAAGTTTTTTAAGATCTTAGGTTGTCAAGTTTTGTAAGATCTTAGGTTGTCAAGTTTTGTAAGATCTTAGGTTGTCAAGTTTTGTAAGATCTTAGGTTGTCAAGTTTTGTAAGATCTTAGGTTGTCAAGTTTTGTAAGATCTTAGGTTGTCAAGTTTTGTAAGATCTTAGGTTGTCAAGTTTTGTAAGATCTTAGGTTGTCAAGTCTTGTAAGATCTTAGGTTGTCAAGTTTTGTAAGATCTTAGGTTGTCAAGTCTTGTAAGATCTTAGGTTGTCAAGTTTTGTAAGATCTTAGGTTGTCAAGTTTTGTAAGATCTTAGGTTGTCAAGTTTTGTAAGATCTTAGGTTGTCAAGTCTTGTAAGATCTTAGGTTGTCAAGTCTTGTAAGATCTTAGGTTGTCAAGTTTTGTAAGATCTTAGGTTGTCAAGTTTTGTAAGATCTTAGGTTGTCAAGTTTTGTAAGATCTTAGGTTGTCAAGTTTTGTAAGATCTTAGGTTGTCAAGTTTTGTAAGATCTTAGGTTGTCAAGTTTTGTAAGATCTTAGGTTGTCAAGTTTTGTAAGATCTTAGGTTGTCAAGTCTTGTAAGATCTTAGGTTGTCAAGTTTTGTAAGATCTTAGGTTGTCAAGTCTTGTAAGATCTTAGGTTGTCAAGTTTTGTAAGATCTTAGGTTGTCAAGTTTTGTAAGATCTTAGGTTGTCAAGTTTTGTAAGATCTTAGGTTGTCAAGTTTTGTACGATCTTAGGTTGTCAAGTTTTGTACGATCTTAGGTTGTCAAGTTTTGTAAGATCTACAAATAAAATTTAGTCAATAGATACTCAAACATTGTTCATAGAGTTGAATACATTTGACTGTGAGCTTACATTATGTGACATGGCTTACCATATGTGACATGGCTTATATTATGTGATGGTGACATGCTACAGCTATACATATCTTTCAAGCTGACCTGGAATGTGTATGGGAAACCTGGCTTGAAAAACTTTTTGGACTGTGTGAAGCTGACAATGTAGTACGGGTGAGCAATGAAGGTGGAGGTGTCAACTATTGTGAAGTTCTCGAGTGTGGCACTCTCTGTCACGTTCACATTGACGTAAAGTTTCTCTGTCCCGTCGTACGTGATGAAAGATGGCAGCACACTGCCCAGCCGAACATATTTTGTGTAGTAGCCATCTTTTAGCTAGAAAACATTTGTAATTCAGTTCCCACCAAACTTGGTTGAAGTGACTGCACATATTATGAAAACATTGAGGGGAGTGGGGTGTCTAGGTGTGTAGACTGACCTGTCTGTCTAGGTGTGTAGACTGACCTGTCTGTCTAGGTGTGTAGACTGACCTGTCTGTCTAGGTGTGTAGACTGACCTGTCTGTCTAGGTGTGTAGACTGACCTGTCTGTCTAGGTGTGTAGACTGACCTGTCTGTCTAGGTGTGTAGACTGACCTGTCTGTCTAGGTGTGTAGACTGACCTGTCTGTCTAGGTGTGTAGACTGACCTGTCTGTCTAAGTGTGTAGACTGACCTGTCAGGGGGGGGTGGAGTCGGTCTTGTGTGGGATAGAGGGGGAAGTGTTTTTTTTTTTGAAAATTTCCAGTATTCATTTCCTGTTAAAAACATTTTTCTTGGCTAAAACACTAGTTCCATCTGGCATTGAAATATGTTCCAAACAAATTTGGTGGTAATTTATTGATCTTTAGAAGAAAAAAAAAAGGGGGGGGGGGGGGGTGGTGATGATGTCTGACTCATGGATTTGTTGTAGTCCTATTTGTGGTTTACAAATAGCCGCCATTTTGAGTTAAATAATACATACAAACTTAATCACTGAAATAAATTGCTGCCAGTTCATTCTTTTCTCAAAAACAGAGTTCTTTCAGATGAAACTGACCTGATGTTTCTGAAGGAGCATAAATTGAAGCAAGTGAAACTAGAGGAGGTTTTCCTACCATGTTGAAATAAGATGCTCCAGGCAGAAGTCTGGTGCCTAGGCTAGGCGTCCAGATGCCAAGCTGTATACTAGCAGCTCCAAACACAGGCTTCCCATGGACATACCTGAGTGGGTTCACATATTTAGTCCAACATACAATTTAACAGGGTAGGTTCACATATTTAGTCCAACATACAATCTAACATGGTAGGTTCACATATTTAGTCCAACATACAATCTAACATGGTAGGTTCACATATTTAGTCCAACATACAATCTAACAGGGTGGGTTCACATATTTAGTCCAACATACAATCTAAGGGTAGGTTCACATATTTAGTCCAACATACAATCTAAGGGTAGGTTCACATATTTAGTCCAACATACAATTTAACAGGGTAGGTTCACATATTTAGTCCAACATACAATCTAACAGGGTGGGTTCACATATTTAGTCCAACATACAATCTAAGGGTAGGTTCTCATATTTAGTACAACATACAATTTAACAGGGTGGGTTCACATATTTAGTCCAACATACAATCTAAGGGTAGGTTCACATATTTAGTCCAACATACAATCTAAGGGTAGGTTCACATATTTAGTCCAACATACAATTTAACAGGGTAGGTTCACATATTTAGTCCAACATACAATCTAAGGGTAGGTTCACATATTTAGTCCAACATACAATCTAACAGGGTAGGTTCACATATTTAGTCCAACATACAATCTAACAGGGAGGGTTCACATATTTAGTCCAACATACAATCTAACATGGTAGGTTCACATATTTAGTCCAACATACAATCTAACAGGGTGGGTTCACATATTTAGTCCAACATACAATTTAACAGGGTGGGTTCACATATTTAGTACAACATACAATCAAAACAATATTAGTCTTTTCAAGACAACTGACACCTCAAGAAACCAGAATGATAGGCTATAGTTTTATATTTCTACAAGCCAAGCAGTTTGGGTCAGGGTTTTGGGTAACGGTAAGGATTTGCGTAAGGGTTTGGGTAAGGGTCAGGGTTTGTGTCAGGGTCAGGGTTTGGGTAAGGGTCAGGGTTTGTGTAAGGGTCAGGGTTTGTGTAAGGGTCAGGGTTTGTGTAAGGGTCAGGGTTTGTGTCAGGGTCAGGGTAAGGGTCAGGGTTTGGTGAAGGGTCAGGGTTTGGTGAAGGGTCAGGGTTTGTGTCAGGGTTTGTGTCAGGGATGATCTCACCTGGCTGTAACATTGAGTCCGAGCCAATTCAAATCTCTTGTGATGACGCTGTTGTCAATGTGGAGTTGGGCTGAAAATCTGGGGAGGACTGGAGCAAATATTGCAGCAGCTAATTACTAATTAGAGTTGGGGAGGACTGGAGCAAATATTGCAGCAGCTAATTACTAATTAGAGTTGGGGAGGACTGGAGCAAATATTGCAGCAGCTAATTACTAATTAGAGTTGGGGAGGACTGGAGCAAATATTGCAGCAGCTAATTACTAATTAGAGTTGGGGAGGACTGGAGCAAGTATTGCAGCAGCTAATTACTAATTAGAGTTGGGGAGGACTGGAGCAAATATTGCAGCAGCTAATTACTAATTAGAGTTGGGGAGGACTGGAGCAAATATTGCACAGCTAATTACTAATTAGAGTTGGGGAGGACTGGAGCAAATATTGCACAGCTAATTACTAATTAGAGTTGGGGAGGACTGGAGCAAATATTGCACAGCTAATTACTAATTAGAGTTGGGGAGGACTGGAGCAAATATTGCACAGCTAATTACTAATTAGAGTTGGGGAGGACTGGAGCAAATATTGCACAGCTAATTACTAATTAGAGTTGGGGAGGACTGGAGCAAATATTGCAGCAGCTAATTACTAATTAGAGTTGGGGAGGACTGGAGCAAGTATTGCAGCAGCTAATTACTAATTAGAGTTGGGGAGGACTGGAGCAAATATTGCAGCAGCTAATTACTAATTAGAGTTGGGGAGGACTGGAGCAAATATTGCAGCAGCTAATTACTAATTAGAGTTGGGGAGGACTGGAGCAAATATTGCAGCAGCTAATTACTAATTAGAGTTGGGGAGGACTGGAGCAAGTATTGCAGCAGCTAATTACTAATTAGAGTTGGGGAGGACTGGAGCAAATATTGCAGCAGCTAATTACTAATTAGAGTTGGGGAGGACTGGAGCAAATATTGCAGCAGCTAATTACTAATTAGAGTTGGGGAGGACTGGAGCAAGTATTGCACAGCTAATTACTAATTAGAGTTGGGGAGGACTGGAGCAAATATTGCACAGCTAATTACTAATTAGAGTTGGGGAGGACTGGAGCAAATATTGCACAGCTAATTACTAATTAGAGTTGGGGAGGACTGGAGCAAATATTGCAGCAGCTAATTACTAATTAGAGTTGGGGAGGACTGGAGCAAATATTGCAGCAGCTAATTACTAATTAGAGTTGGGGAGGACTGGAGCAAATATTGCAGCAGCTAATTACTAATTAGAGTTGGGGAGGACTGGAGCAAATATTGCAGCAGCTAATTACTAATTAGAGTTGGGGAGGACTGGAGCAAATATTGCAGCAGCTAATTACTAATTAGAGTTGGGGAGGACTGGAGCAAATATTGCAGCAGCTAATTACTAATTAGAGTTGGGGAGGACTGGAGCAAATATTGCAGCAGCTAATTACTAATTAGAGTTGGGGAGGACTGGAGCAAATATTGCAGCAGCTAATTACTAATTAGAGTTGGGGAGGACTGGAGCAAATATTGCAGCAGCTAATTACTAATTAGAGTTGGGGAGGACTGGAGCAAATATTGCAGCAGCTAATTACTAATTAGAGTTGGGGAGGACTGGAGCAAATATTGCACAGCTAATTACTAATTAGAGTTGGGGAGGACTGGAGCAAATATTGCACAGCTAATTACTAATTAGAGTTGGGGAGGACTGGAGCAAATATTGCAGCAGCTAATTACTAATTAGAGTTGGGGAGGACTGGAGCAAATATTGCAGCAGCTAATTACTAATTAGAGTTGGGGAGGACTGGAGCAAATATTGCAGCAGCTAATTACTAATTAGAGTTGGGGAGGACTGGAGCAAGTATTGCAGCAGCTAATTACTAATTAGAGTTGGGGAGGACTGGAGCAAATATTGCAGCAGCTAATTACTAATTAGAGTTGGGGAGGACTGGAGCAAATATTGCAGCAGCTAATTACTAATTAGAGTTGGGGGAGGACTGGAGAAAATATTGCAGCAGCTAATTACTAATTAGCCTTCAAGAGATTGTATAATAGTGTGGGCCTTCAAGAGATTGTATAATAGTGTGGGCCTTCAAGAGATTGTATAATAGTGTGGGCCTTCAAGAGATTGTATAATAGTGTGGGCCTTCAAGAGATTGTATAATAGTGTGGGCCTTCAAGAGATTGTATAATAGTGTGGGCCTTCAAGAGATTGTATAATAATGTGGGCCTTCAAGAGATTGTAATAGTGTGGGCCTACAAGACAGTGGCATAGCGAGGGCGGATGTCACCCAGTGTCACCCCCACCCCTGTAATATTTAAATAATTTGGCACACAGACACCAGATGGTTTAAACAAACAGGTATCTTTTACCTAAGCCCTCCGTCCCCATACACCATGTCACCAACTCCCACTCTTATACAAATATACTGTGTCCAAGCGTCCAAGACAATTAACTACAAATAGAAGTCTCTAGCTAAAACCACACCAGCTATAAAAAATGAACTTACCATACTCTCTAACTTCAAAGTTCACTGTCTGAGTAGTACTTGCAATATTGTCCTTGACATAAGAAAAATAAATGCCTTAAGCCTATAAATTATAATAATGGACTAGATCTAAATATTTAAATAATAAATAAATAAAATACTTAAAAAAACTTTTTAAAAAAACACGTTTTTCTTGTGGACTAAAAAGTAGAAAATAAATTTTTCTTTTGTGCTTCCTCGAGCTGTGCAGGTTCTTGTGATGACTGACAAAAAACGTGGGTACGTTCACCATCAAATTTCCCGACCCATCTGCCCGACCCACGTTTTTTGTCAGTCATCACAAGAACCTGCACAGCTCGAGGAAGCACAAAAGAAAAATTTATTTTCTACTTTTTAGTCCACAAGAAAAACGTGTTTTTTTAAGTATTTTATTTTCTCCTTTTTAGTCCGTTGCTACACATGAAAAACGTGGTTTTTAAAAAGTTTTTTATATAGTTTATTTTCTACTTTATCTAATGACTTGATTAAGTATGACTTGACTAAGTGTTTATAAATACACAGACTAAAAATCTTGAGCGACCGATACGCTTTAAACAGACAAAGGGCGTAATTTAATTAAGCCTACATGCCGTGACCAGGATTCGAACCTGGGTTGTCGCGGCCACAACGCGAAGTACTAACCACTATACGATCACGGCCAGTGCGCTCACATCGATTGGGGCCGAAGTAACTGTGTCAATAGGCCTCCAGTCTTGTCGGTATCTTTAGAAATCATGTCCTCAATTTTATGGTCCTTGGGGCGTAATTAAATTAAGCTAATTACGGTCTCTAATTGCTAGTTTTTATGATTGCATCTGAAATTGTTAGGCGAAAGTAGCCTGCATGCCAAATTTCAGATCTCTAGAGCAATCAGAAGTGGGCTAATTTTCGATGTCAATTTTAACAACAAACAAACGCGAAGCTGAGTTAATAAAAACGTGTTAAAATGCATTTTGATATGGAAGAAAGCTTGCTTTAAAAATTAAAAAAAAAATATTTCTATATCTAGAAATAAATCTAGTAGTTTACACTAGACTAGACTTGACATATATCTAGGTTATAAAGTCACATTCTCATTCAATGAGTTTTCTAATAATAATTTTATTTATTAGGCCTAGATCTAGATTTATTACTATATAGATTCTACTTAATAGTCAACTATTTATACTTTTTATAGTGACACTCTCACTATAGCACTATAGACTATTACACTATAGATAGTGCGACTAATTAGTATAGTCACGTGACTCCAGTGATAACCTGTTCTAAGATTCTATATAGATCTAGAATATTTTTTTAATGCTTTACCTAGCTAGAGGTTAAAAGCCCTAAACCTAACTCTATAGATAGAAATCTATTAGATTCTATATGATAAAGCCTAAATCAAACAAAACAAACCCTACCGGTCCTTCGAAGCTAGCAGAAATAGACCACTGGCCAGATTTGGTCTCCTTTGGCAACTCAAACTCTTGGCCTTTAAAAGCCTCTTCTGCTGAATATCTGATTCTGTCTACAGTTATGTGGTTGACATCCTAAAGGTATAGAACTTTTGTTCGTAAATATTGACAAAGTTTGTCTGTAAATATTGATAAAGTTTGTCTGTAAATATTGACAAAGTTTGTCTGTAAATATTGACAAAGTTTGTCTGTAAATATTGACAAAGTTTGTCTGATCAAATTAATATATTTTTTTTTTAAAAGTTAACACTGGCAAGCTTATTTCAAACTTTGAACAATTTTGGCGATTTTATTTTTAAACACAACTTTTGTTTGTAAACGCTGACAAATTTTTGCAAAAATAATTGTGACGGATAATGCTTTTAAACACTGACTACATATTTCTCGGTGTTAAGATAACTTAAAATCAATTAATTAAAATATGTCCTGCTGTGTAACCCCCCCCCCCCCCCCCACCAAAAAAAGTATTTATAAAATACCAAAATGACCCTTTGAGATCTCACCTTGATGTCAACTTTGACAGGATATTTGGCAAGTCTTTGACTGTCATCAACAGCAATGATTCTAAATTTGACTTTGTGGAAGAAAAATAAAACTATATAGATCTAGATCTAGAGTCTAATAAGGAAAGATCTCATACAACTGCTGAACGAAGATTTACCTCCCTGTGACTACATTGTAAAAAAAAACCGAAACAAATACAACAATAATATTGACAAGTAAACGTAGAACTTACAAAGCAACACAAACAAAATTATAACATTTAGAACTACGTATTTGCTTGCACAGCTTAGTGGCTTGTCTGTCTAGGTGTGTAGACTGACCTGTCTAGGTGTGTAGACTGACCTGTCTGTCTAGGTGTGTAGACTGACCTGTCTGTCTAGGTGTGTAGACTGACCTGTCTGTCTAGGTGTGTAGACTGACCTATCTATCTAGGTGTGTAGACTGACCTGTCTGTCTAGGTGTGTATACTGACCTGTCTGTCTAGGTGTGTAGACTGACCTGTCTGTGTAGGTGTGTAGACTGACCTGTCTGTCTAGGTGTGTAGACTGACCTGTCTAGGTGTGTAGACTGACCTGTCTAGGTGTGTAGACTGACCTGTCTAGGTGTGTAGACTGACCAGTCTGTCTAGGTGTGTAGACTGACCTGTCTGTCTAGGTGTGTAGACTGACCTGTCTGTCTAGGTGTGTAGACTGACCTGTCTGTCTAGGTGTGTAGACTGACCTGTCTGTCTAGGTGTGTAGACTGACCTGTCTGTCTAGGTGTGTAGACTGACCTGTCTGTAAGGTGTGTAGACTGACCTGTCTGTCTAGGTGTGTAGACTGACCTGTCTGTCTAGGTGTGTAGACTGACCTGTCTAGGTGTGTAGACTGACCTATCTGTCTAGGTGTGTAGACTGACCTGTCTGTCGAGGTGTGTAGACTGACCTGTCTGTCTAGGTGTGTAGACTGACCTGTCTGTCTAAGTGTGTAGACTGACCTGTCTAGGTGTGTAGACTGACCTGTCTGTCTAAGTGTGTAGACTGACCTGTCTATGTGTGTAGACTGACCAGTCTGTCTAGGTGTGTAGAATGACCTGTCTAGGTGTGTAGACTGACCTGTCTGTCTAGGTGTGTAGACTGACCTGTCTGTCGAGGTGTGTAGACTGACCTGTCTAGGTGTGTAGACTGACCAGTCTAGGTGTGTAGACTGACCAGTCTGTCTAGGTGTGTAGACTGACCTGTCTGTCTAGGTGTGTAGACTGACCTGTCTGTCTAGGTGTGTAGACTGACCTGTCTAGGTGTGTAGACTGACCTGTCTAGGTGTGTAGACTGACCTGTCTGTCTGTGTAGACTGACCTGTCTGTCTAGGTGTGTAGACTGACCTGTCTGTCTAGGTGTGTAGACTGACCTGTCTAGGTGTGTAGACTGATCCGTCTGACTAGGTGTGTAGACTGACCTGTCTAGGTGTGTAGACTGACCTGTCTGTCTAGGTGTGTAGATTGGCTTGTCTGTCTGAATGAAGATGTGGCCGTGTGACTGACGGAAGTTGACCAGACAAGACTTGCCCTGCTCCTTGCTGGACAAACTGATCTTGAGCCCGGTCTCACCCAGTTCCTGCATGTGTTGCCATGGAAACACAACTGTCCAGTTCTGGCTGCCATCTGCCAATATGTACAGCAGCATTACCAGAAAAACCTCTTCGTTACAACCTGGTGAACCTATCAACTTAACTAGAGTAGGTTGTCAGCAACCTGTAACTTGCAGGTTGCCCTGTCAAGATTCAAATTGCAGGGAAATCAGTCAGGGATTTGTTACAATCAGTCAGGGATTTGTTACAATCAATCAGGGATTTGTTACAATCAATCAGGGATTTGTTACAATCAATCAGGGATTTGTTACAATCAATCAGGGATTTGTTACAATCAATCAGGGATTTGTTACAATCAATCAGGGATTTGTTACAATCAATCAGGGATTTGTTACACTACTAACCTGCATCAAAATAAAATATCGTTGAGTTGAGAAGTCGACTGGAATCTTTTCTGCCTCTATACGTCAACTCTACTGTCTCCCTCTCCCCAGGGGTGTGGTCAAATGCTGTGACGACAGCCGTGTAGTCCATGTCATAGCTGGCTTCTTTTGGTACCGTCAGTAGAAACTTAGTGCTGGAAGTGGTAGGTTGTGTTGTGTCAGGGTTGTGTGAGGGTTGTGTGAGGGTTGTGTCAGGGTTGTGTGAGGGTTGTGTCAGGGTTGTGTCAGGGTTGTGTCGTGTGAGGGTTGTGTCAGGGTTGTGTCGTGTGAGGGTTGTGTCGTGTGAGGGTTGTGTGAGGGTTGTGTGAGGGTTGTGTCAGGGTTGTGTCGTGTGAGGGTTGTGTCGTGTGAGGGTTGTGTCAGGGTTGTGTCGTGTGAGGGTTGTGTCAGGGTTGTGTCAGGGTTGTGTGAGGGTTGTGTCAGGGTTGTGTCGTGTGAGGGTTGTGTCAGGGTTGTGTGAGGGTTGTGTCGTGTGAGGGTTGTGTCAGGGTTGTGTCAGGGTTGTGTCGTGTGAGGGTTGTGTCTTGTGAGGGCTGTGTGTCGTGTGTGGCTGTGTCGTGTGTGGTTGTGTCGTGTGAGGGTTGTGTTGTGTGTGGTTGTGTCGTGTGTGGTTGTGTCGTGTGAGGGTTGTGTGTGGTTTGAGGGTTGTGTCGTGTGACTGTTGTGTGTGGTGTGAGGTTTGTGTTGTGTGAGGGTTGTGTGGTTTGAGGGTTGTGTGGTTTGAGGGTTGTGTCGTGTGAAGGTTGTATTTTGTGTGTGGTTGTGTCGTGTGAGGGTTGTGTCGTGTGTGGCTGTGTCGTGTGTGGTTGTGTCGTGTGAAGGTTGTGTCGTGTGAGGGTTGTGTCGTGTGAGGGTTGTGTCGTGTGAAGGTTGTGTCGTGTGAGGGTTGTGTCGTGTGAGGGTTGTGTCGTGTGAGGGTTGTGTCGTGTGAGGGTTGTGTCGTGTGAGGGTTGTGTGGTGTGAGGGTTGTGTCGTGTGAGGGTTGTGTGAGGGTTGTGTGAGGGTTGTGTCGTGTGAGGGTTGTGTGAGGGTTGTGTCGTGTGAGGGTTGTGTCGTGTGAGGGTTGTGTGAGGGTTGTGTGAGGGTTGTGTCGTGTGAGGGTTGTGTCGTGTGAGGGTTGTGTCGTGTGAGGGTTGTGTCGTGTGAGGGTTGTGTCGTTTGAAGGTTGTGTCGTGTGAGGGTTGTGTCGTGTGAGGGTTGTGTCGTGTGAAGGTTGTGTCGTGTGAGGGTTGTGTCGTGTGAGGGTTGTGTCGTGTGAGGGTTGTGTCGTGTGAGGGTTGTGTCGTGTGAGGGTTGTGTGGTGTGAGGGTTGTGTCGTGTGAGGGTTGTGTGAGGGTTGTGTGAGGGTTGTGTCGTGTGAGGGTTGTGTGAGGGTTGTGTCGTGTGAGGGTTGTGTCGTGTGAGGGTTGTGTGAGGGTTGTGTGAGGGTTGTGTGAGGGTTGTGTGAGGGTTGTGTGAGGGTTGTGTCGTGTGATGGTTGTGTCGTGTGAGGGTTGTGTCGTGTGAGGGTTGTGTGAGGGTTGTGTGAGGGTTGTGTCGTGTGAGGGTTGTGTGAGGGTTGTGTCGTGTGAGGGTTGTGTCGTGTGAGGGTTGTGTCGTGTGAGGGTTGTGTCGTGTGATGGTTGTGTCGTGTGAGGGTTGTGTGAGGGTTGTGTGAGGGTTGTGTGAGGGTTGTGTGATGGTTGTGTCGTGTGAGGGTTGTGTCGTGTGAGGGTTGTGTGAGGGTTTTTTCGTGTGAGGGTTGTGTGAGGGTTGTGTCGTGTGAGGGTTGTGTCGTGTGAGGGTTGTGTCGTGTGAGGGTTGTGTCGTGTGAGGGTTGTGTGAGGGTTGTGTGAGGGTTGTGTCGTGTGAGGGTTGTGTCGTGTGAGGGTTGTGTCGTGTGAGGGTTGTGTGAGGGTTGTGTGAGGGTTGTGTCGTGTGAGGGTTGTGTCGTGTGAGGGTTGTGTCGTGTGAAGGTTGTGTGGTGTGAGGGTTGTGTCGTGTGAGGGTTGTGTCGTGTGAGGGTTGTGTCGTGTGAGGGTTGTGTCGTGTGAGGGTTGTGTCGTGTGAGGGTTATGTGTGGTGTGAGGGTTGTATTTTGTGTGTGGTTGTGTCGTGTGAGGGTTGTATTTTGTGTGTGGTTGTGTCGTGTGAGGGCTGTGTGTCGTGTGTGGTTGTGTCGTGTGTCGTTGTGTCGTGTGAGGGTTGATTGGTGTGAGGGCTGTGTTTTGACATATGATACGTTAAATTGTATTTGATGTATTTTAGGTTAACTATTTAAAAAGATTCTACCACTAAATATTAAACTACATTCATTATAAATAAGTTTCTTAAAGTTTTTTTCAATCTTAATGAAAATTAAATTAGATATATTTAATTTTTTTTCCCTCTACACCAAATCACACCGCAAAATGTTACATTAGCTGTGCAAATGGAAACAACTCACTAATATCAGCGAATTCACAATAAAGTGGTTATATCCCTTTGAATAAAAAAGAGATGGTCGTCATTATGTGAGGGGGGGGGGGGGGGGGGGTGGTGTAAAGAGATTTAGCAATATAGTGACATCATTTATATATGACCCCAAGGTGGAATTAAAAGTTTGTTATTATAAGGTTTTTATTACTGGTTCTTTTTTTCTATTTCTTAATATTTAGCAAATTAGAAATAGTTATTCATTATTCAAGCCCATATTTATATATACCTTTATATTCAGGACCATATATTCTGACCTATATATTCAGGCTCATATATTTAGACCATATATTCAGGCTCATATAATTAGACCTATATATTCAGGCTCATATAATTAGACCTATATATTCAGGCCCATATAATTAGACCTATATATTCAGGCCCACACATTTAGACCTATATATTCAGGCTCATATATTTAGACCTATATATTCAGGCTCATATATTTAGACCTATATATTCAGGCCCATATAATTAGACCTATATATTCAGGCCCATACATTTAGACCTATATATTCAGGCTCATATATTTAGACCTATATATTCAGGCCCATATATTTAGACCTATATATTCAGGCCCATATATTTAGACCTATATATTCAGGCCCATATAATTAGACCTATATATTCAGGCCCATACATTTAGACCTATATATTCAGGCCCATATATTTAGACCTATATATTCAGGCTCATATATTTAGACCTATATATTCAGGCTCATAAAATTAGACCTATATATTCAGGCCCATATATTTAGACCTATATATTCAGGCCCATATAATTAGACCTATATATTCAGGCACATACATTTAGACCTATATATTCAGGCCCATATATTTAGACCTATATATTCAGGCTCATATATTTAGACCTATATATTCAGGCTCATAAAATTAGACCTATATATTCAGGCCCATATATTTAGACCTATATATTCAGGCTCATATAATTAGACCTATATATTCAGGCTCATATATTTAGACCTATATATTCAGGCCCATATATTTAGACCTATATATTCAGGCTCATAAAATTAGACCTATATATTCAGGCTCATATATTTAGACCTATATATTCAGGCCCATATATTTAGACCTATATATTCAGGCCCATATATTTAGACCTATATATTCAGGCCCATACATTTAGACCTATATATTCAGGCTCATATAATTAGACCTATATATTCAGGCCCATATAATTAGACCTATATATTCAGGCTCATACATTTAGACCTATATATTCAGGCCCATATATTTAGACCTATATATTCAGGCCCATATAATTAGACCTATATATTCAGGCTCATATATTTAGACCTATATATTCAGGCCCATACATTTAGACCTATATATTCAGGCTCCAATATTTAGACCTATATTTTCATTCCCATATATTTAGACCTATATATTCAGGCTCCTATATTTAGACCTATATATTCAGGCTCATATAATTAGACCTATATATTCAGGCCCATATATTTAGACCTATATATTCAGGCTCCTATATTTAGACCTATATATTCAGGCTCCTATATTTAGACCTATATATTCAGGCTCATATAATTAGACCTATATATTCAGGCCCATATATTTAGACCTATATATTCAGGCCCATATAATTAGACCTATATATTCAGGCCTATATATTTAGATCTATATATTCAGGCTCATATAATTAGACCTATATATTCAGGCCCATCTAATTAGACCTATATATTCAGGCTCATACATTTAGACCTATATATTCAGGCTCATATAATTAGACCTATATATTCAGGCTCATATAATTAGACCTATATATTCAGGCTCCTATATTTAGACCTATATATTCAGGCCCATATATTTAGACCTATATATTCAGGCTCCTATATTTAGACCTATATATTCAGGCTCCTATATTTAGACCTATATATTCAGGCTCATATAATTAGACCTATATATTCAGGCCCATATATTTAGACCTATATATTCAGGCTCCTATATTTAGACCTATATATTCAGGCTCCTATATTTAGACCTATATATTCAGGCTCATATAATTAGACCTATATATTCAGGCCCATATATTTAGACCTATATATTCAGGCCCATATAATTAGACCTATATATTCAGGCCCATATAATTAGACCTATATATTCAGGCTCATACATTTAGACCTATATATTCAGGCTCATATAATTAGACCTATATATTCAGGCTCATATAATTAGACCTATATATTCAGGCCCATATATTTAGACCTATATATTCAGGCTCCTATATTTAGACCTATATATTCAGGCCCATATATTTAGACCTATATATTCAGGCCCATATATTTAGACCTATATATTCAGGCTCATATATTTAGACCTATATATTCAGGCTCCTATATTTAGACCTATATATTCAGGCTCCTATATTTAGACCTATATATTCAGGCCCATACATTTAGACCTATATATTCAGGCTCCTATCATTAGACCTATATATTCAGGCCCATATATTTAGACCTATATATTCAGGCTCCTATATTTAGACCTATATATTCAGGCCCATATAATTAGACCTATATATTCAGGCTCATACATTTAGACCTATATATTCAGGCTCATATAATTAGACCTATATATTCAGGCTCATATAATTAGACCTATATATTCAGGCCCATATATTTAGACCTATATATTCAGGCCCATACATTTAGACCTATATATTCAGGCTCATATATTTAGACCTATATATTCAGGCTCATATATTTAGACCTATATATTCAGGCTCATATATTTAGACCTATATATTCAGGCTCATATATTTAAACCTATATATTCAGGCTCATATAATTAGACCTATATATTCAGGCCCATATATTTAGACCTATATATTCAGGCCCATATAATTAGACCTATATATTCAGGCTCCTATATTTAGACCTATATATTCAGGCTCCTATATTTAGACCTATATATTCAGGCTCATATAATTAGACCTATATATTCAGGCTCATACATTTAGACCTATATATTCAGACTCATACATTTAGACCTATATATTCAGGCTCATATAATTAGACCTATATATTCAGGCTCATATATTTAGACCTATATATTCAGGCTCATATAATTAGACCTATATATTCAGGCTCATATAATTAGACCTATATATTCAGGCTCCTATATTTAGACCTATATATTCAGGCTCATATATTTAGACCTATATATTCAGGCTCATATATTTAGACCTATATATTCAGGCTCATATATTTAGACCTATATATTCAGGCTCATACATTTAGACCTATATATTCAGGCTCATACATTTAGACCTATATATTCAGGCTCATATATTTAGACCTATATATTCAGGCTCCTATATTTAGACCTATATATTCAGGCTCCTATATTTAGACCTATATATTCAGGCTCCTATATTTAGACCTATATATTCAGGCTCCTATATTTAGACCTATATATTCAGGCTCCTATATTTAGACCTATATATTCAGGCTCCTATATTCTGACCTATATATTCAGGCCCATACATTTAGACCTATATATTCAGGCTCATATATTTAGACCTTTATATTCAGGCTCATATATTTAGACCTATATATTCAGGCCCATACATTTAGACCTATATATTCAGGCCCATATATTTAGACCTATATATTCAGGCTCATATATTTAGACCTATATATTCAGGCTCCTATATTTAGACCTATATATTCAGGCTCCTATATTTAGACCTATATATTCAGGCTCCTATATTTAGACCTATATATTCAGGCCCATATATTTAGACCTATATATTCAGGCTCCTATATTTAGACCTATATATTCAGGCTCCTATATTTAGACCTATATATTCAGGCTCCTATATTTAGACCTATTTATTCAGGCTCCTATATTTAGACCTATATATTCAGGCCCATATATTTAGACCTATATATTCAGGCTCCTATATTTAGACCTATATATTCAGGCCCATATATTTAGACCTATATTTTCAGGCCCATAACTTTAGACCTATATATTCAGGCTCATATATTTAGACCTATATATTCAGGCTCATATAATTAGACCTATAAATTCAGGCCCATATAATTAGACCTATATATTCAGGCTCATACATTTAGACCTATATATTCAGGCTCATACATTTAGACCTATATATTCAGGCCCATACATTTAGACCTATATATTTAGACCCATACATTTAGACCTATATATTCAGGCCCATACATTTAGACCTATATATTCAGGCTCCTATATTTAGACCTATATATTCAGGCCCATATAATTAGACCTATATATTCAGGCTCATACATTTAGACCTATATATTCAGGCTCATACATTTAGACCTATATATTCAGGCCCATACATTTAGACCTATATATTTAGACCCATACATTTAGACCTATATATTCAGGCCCATACATTTAGACCTATATATTCAGGCTCCTATATTTAGACCTATATATTCAGGCTCCTATATTTAGACCTATATATTCAGGCCCATATAATTAGACCTATATATTCAGGCTCATACATTTAGACCTATATATTCAGGCCCATACATTTAAACCTATATATTCAGGCCCATACATTTAGACCTATATATTTAGACCCATACATTTAGACCTATATATTTAGACCCATACATTTAGACCTATATATTCAGGCCCATACATTTAGACCTATATATTCAGGCTCCTATATTTAGACCTATATATTCAGGCTCCTATATTTAGACCTATATATTCAGGCCCATATATTTAGACCTATATTTTCAGGCCCATACATTTAGACCTATATATTCAGGCTCATATATTTAGACCTATATATTCAGGCTCATATAATTAGACCTATAAATTCAGGCCCATATAATTAGACCTATATATTCAGGCTCATACATTTAGACCTATATATTCAGGCTCATACATTTAGACCTATATATTCAGGCCCATACATTTAGACCTATATATTCAGGCCCATATATTTAGACCTATATATTCAGGCTCATATATTTAGACCTATATATTCAGGCTCCTATATTTAGACCTATATATTCAGGCTCCTATATTTAGACCTATATATTCAGGCCCATACATTTAGACCTATATATTCAGGCTCCTATCATTAGACCTATATATTCAGGCCCATATATTTAGACCTATATATTCAGGCTCCTATATTTAGACCTATATATTCAGGCCCATATAATTAGACCTATATATTCAGGCTCATATATTTAGACCTATATATTCAGGCTCATATAATTAGACCTATATATTCAGGCTCATATAATTAGACCTATATATTCAGGCCCATATATTTAGACCTATATATTCAGGCCCATACATTTAGACCTATATATTCAGGCCCATATATTTAGACCTATATATTCAGGCTCATATATTTAGACCTATATATTCAGGCTCATATATTTAGACCTATATATTCAGGCTCATATATTTAGACCTATATATTCAGGCTCATATATTTAGACCTATATATTCAGGCTCATATAATTAGACCTATATATTCAGGCCCATATATTTAGACCTATATATTCAGGCCCATATAATTAGACCTATATATTCAGGCTCCTATATTTAGACCTATATATTCAGGCTCCTATATTTAGACCTATATATTCAGGCTCATATAATTAGACCTATATATTCAGGCTCATACATTTAGACCTATATATTCAGACTCATACATTTAGACCTATATATTCAGGCTCATATAATTAGACCTATATATTCAGGCTCATATATTTAGACCTATATATTCAGGCTCATATAATTAGACCTATATATTCAGGCTCATATAATTAGACCTATATATTCAGGCTCCTATATTTAGACCTATATATTCAGGCTCATATATTTAGACCTATATATTCAGGCTGATATATTTAGACCTATATATTCAGGCTCATATATTTAGACCTATATATTCAGGCTCATACATTTAGACCTATATATTTAGGCTCATACATTTAGACCTATATATTCAGGCTCATATATTTAGACCTATATATTCAGGCTCCTATATTTAGACCTATATATTCAGGCTCCTATATTTAGACCTATATATTCAGGCTCCTATATTTAGACCTATATATTCAGGCTCCTATATTTAGACCTATATATTCAGGCTCCTATATTCTGACCTATATATTCAGGCCCATACATTTAGACCTATATATTCAGGCTCATATATTTAGACCTTTGTATTCAGGCTCATACATTTAGACCTATATATTCAGGCCCATATATTTAGACCTATATATTCAGGCTCATATATTTAGACCTATATATTCAGGCTCCTATATTTAGACCTATATATTCAGGCCCATATATTTAGACCTATATATTCAGGCTCCTATATTTAGACCTATATATTCAGGCTCCTATATTTAGACCTATATATTCAGGCTCCTATATTTAGACCTATTTATTCAGGCTCCTATATTTAGACCTATATATTCAGGCCCATATATTTAGACCTATATATTCAGGCTCCTATATTTAGACCTATATATTCAGGCCCATATATTTAGACCTATATTTTCAGGCCCATACATTTAGACCTATATATTCAGGCTCATATATTTAGACCTATATATTCAGGCTCATATAATTAGACCTATAAATTCAGGCCCATATAATTAGACCTATATATTCAGGCTCATACATTTAGACCTATATATTCAGGCTCATACATTTAGACCTATATATTCAGGCCCATACATTTAGACCTATATATTTAGACCCATACATTTAGACCTATATATTCAGGCCCATATATTTAGACCTATATATTCAGGCTCCTATATTTAGACCTATATATTCAGGCCCATATAATTAGACCTATATATTCAGGCTCATACAATTAGACCTATATATTCAGGCTCATACATTTAGACCTATATATTCAGGCCCATACATTTAGACCTATATATTTAGACCCATACATTTAGACCTATATATTCAGGCCCATACATTTAGACCTATATATTCAGGCTCCTATATTTAGACCTATATATTCAGGCTCCTATATTTAGACCTATATATTCAGGCCCATATAATTAGACCTATATATTCAGGCTCATACATTTAGACCTATATATTCAGGCTCATACATTTAAACCTATATATTCAGGCCCATACATTTAGACCTATATATTTAGACCCATACATTTAGACCTATATATTTAGACCCATACATTTAGACCTATATATTCAGGCCCATACATTTAGACCTATATATTCAGGCCCATATATTTAGACCTATATATTCAGGCTCATATATTTAGACATATATATTCAGGCTCCTATATTTAGACCTATATATTCAAGCTCCTATATTTAGACCTATATATTCAGGCCCATACATTTAGACCTATATATTCAGGCTCCTATCATTAGACCTATATATTCAGGCCCATATATTTAGACCTATATATTCAGGCTCCTATATTTAGACCTATATATTCAGGCCCATATAATTAGACCTATATATTCAGGCTCATACATTTAGACCTATATATTCAGGCTCATATAATTAGACCTATATATTCAGGCTCATATAATTAGACCTATATATTCAGGCCCATATATTTAGACCTATATATTCAGGCCCATACATTTAGACCTATATATTCAGGCCCATATATTTAGACCTATATATTCAGGCTCATATATTTAGACCTATATATTCAGGCTCATATATTTAGACCTATATATTCAGGCTCATATATTTAGACCTATATATTCAGGCTCATATATTTAGACCTATATATTCAGGCTCATATAATTAGACCTATATATTCAGGCCCATATATTTAGACCTATATATTCAGGCCCATATATTTAGACCTATATATTCAGGCTAATATATTTAGACCTATATATTCAGGCTCCTATATTTAGACCTATATATTCAGGCTCCTATATTTAGACCTATATATTCAGGCCCATACATATAGACCTAAATATTCAGGCTCCTATCATTAGACCTATATATTCAGGCCCATATATTTAGACCTATATATTCAGGCTCCTATATTTAGACCTATATATTCAGGCCCATATAATTAGACCTATATATTCAGGCTCATACATTTAGACCTATATATTCAGGCTCATATAATTAGACCTATATATTCAGGCTCATATAATTAGACCTATATATTCAGGCCCATATATTTAGACCTATATATTCAGGCCCATACATTTAGACCTATATATTCAGGCCCATATATTTAGACCTATATATTCAGGCTCATATATTTAGACCTATATATTCAGGCTCATATATTTAGACCTATATATTCAGGCTCATATATTTAGACCTATATATTCAGGCTCATATATTTAGACCTATATATTCAGGCTCATATAATTAGACCTATATATTCAGGCCCATATATTTAGACCTATATATTCAGGCCCATATAATTAGACCTATATATTCAGGCTCCTATATTTAGACCTATATATTCAGGCTCCTATATTTAGACCTATATATTCAGGCTCATATAATTAGACCTATATATTCAGGCTCATACATTTAGACCTATATATTCAGGCTCATATAATTAGACCTATATATTCAGGCTCATACATTTAGACCTATATATTCAGACTCATACATTTAGACCTATATATTCAGGCTCATATAATTAGACCTATATATTCAGGCTCATATATTTAGACCTATATATTCAGGCTCATATAATTAGACCTATATATTCAGGCTCATATAATTAGACCTATATATTCAGGCTCCTATATTTAGACCTATATATTCAGGCTCATATATTTAGACCTATATATTCAGGCTCATATATTTAGACCTATATATTCAGGCTCATATATTTAGACCTATATATTCAGGCTCATACATTTAGACCTATATATTCAGGCTCATACATTTAGACCTATATATTCAGGCTCATATATTTAGACCTATATATTCAGGCTCCTATATTTAGACCTATATATTCAGGCTCCTATATTTAGACCTATATATTCAGGCTCCTATATTTAGACCTATATATTCAGGCTCCTATATTTAGACCTATATATTCAGGCTCCTATATTCTGACCTATATATTCAGGCCCATACATTTAGACCTATATATTCAGGCTCATATATTTAGACCTTTATATTCAGGCTCATATATTTAGACCTATATATTCAGGCCCATACATTTAGTCCTATATATTCAGGCCCATATATTTAGACCTATATATTCAGGCTCATATATTTAGACCTATATATTCAGGCTCCTATATTTAGACCTATATATTCAGGCTCCTATATTTAGACCTATATATTCAGGCTCCTATATTTAGACCTATATATTCAGGCCCATATATTTAGACCTATATATTCAGGCTCCTATATTTAGACCTATATATTCAGGCTCCTATATTTAGACCTATATATTCAGGCTCCTATATTTAGACCTATTTATTCAGGCTCCTATATTTAGACCTATATATTCAGGCCCATATATTTAGACCTATATATTCAGGCTCCTATATTTAGACCTATATATTCAGGCCCATATATTTAGACCTATATTTTCAGGCCCATACATTTAGACCTATATATTCAGGCTCATATATTTAGACCTATATATTCAGGCTCATATAATTAGACCTATAAATTCAGGCCCATATAATTAGACCTATATATTCAGGCTCATACATTTAGACCTATATATTCAGGCTCATACATTTAGACCTATATATTCAGGCCCATACATTTAGACCTATATATTTAGACCCATAAATTTAGACCTATATATTCAGGCCCATATATTTAGACCTATATATTCAGGCTCCTATATTTAGACCTATATATTCAGGCCCATATAATTAGACCTATATATTCAGGCTCATACATTTAGACCTATATATTCAGGCTCATACATTTAGACCTATATATTCAGGCCCATACATTTAGACCTATATATTTAGACCCATACATTTAGACCTATATATTCAGGCCCATACATTTAGACCTATATATTCAGGCTCCTATATTTAGACCTATATATTCAGGCTCCTATATTTAGACCTATATATTCAGGCCCATATAATTAGACCTATATATTCAGGCTCATACATTTAGACCTATATATTCAGGCTCATACATTTAAACCTATATATTCAGGCCCATACATTTAGACCTATATATTTAGACCCATACATTTAGACCTATATATTTAGACCCATACATTTAGACCTATATATTCAGGCCCATACATTTAGACCTATATATTCAGGCTCCTATATTTAGACCTATATATTCAGGCTCCTATATTTAGACCTATATATTCAGGCCCATATATTTAGACCTATATTTTCAGGCCCATACATTTAGACCTATATATTCAGGCTCATATATTTAGACCTATATATTCAGGCTCATATAATTAGACCTATAAATTCAGGCCCATATAATTAGACCTATATATTCAGGCTCATACATTTAGACCTATATATTCAGGCTCATACATTTAGACCTATATATTCAGGCCCATACATTTAGACCTATATATTTAGACCCATACATTTAGACCTATATATTCAGGCCCATATATTTAGACCTATATATTCAGGCTCCTATATTTAGACCTATATATTCAGGCCCATATAATTAGACCTATATATTCAGGCTCATACATTTAGACCTATATATTCACGCTCATACATTTAGACCTATATATTCAGGCCCATACATTTAGACCTATATATTTAGACCCATACATTTAGACCTATATATTCAGGCCCATACATTTAGACCTATATATTCAGGCTCCTATATTTAGACCTATATATTCAGGCTCCTATATTTAGACCTATATATTCAGGCCCATATAATTAGACCTATATATTCAGGCTCATACATTTAGACCTATATATTCAGGCTCCTATATTTAGACCTATATATTCAGGCTCCTATATTTAGACCTATATATTCAGGCTCATACATTTAGACCTATATATTCAGGCCCATACATTTAGACCTATATATTTAGACCCATACATTTAGACCTATATATTTAGACCCATACATTTAGACCTATATATTCAGGCTCATACATTTAGACCTATATATTCAGGCTCCTATATTTAAACCTATATATTCAGGCTCATACATTTAGACCTATATATTCAGGCTCCTATATTTAGACCTATATATTCAGGCTCCTATATTTAGACCTATATATTCAGGCTCCTATATTTAGACCTATATATTCAGGCTCCTATATTTAGACCTATATATTCAGGCTCATACATTTAGACCTATATATTCAGGCTCCTATATTTAGACCTATATATTCAGGCTCATACATTTAGACCTATATATTCAGGCTCATAAAATTAGACCTATATATTTAGGCCCATAAAATTAGACCTATATATTCAGGCTCATATATTTAGACCTATATATTCAGGCTTCTATATTTAGACCTATATATTCAGGCTCCTATATTTAGACCTATATATTCAGGCCCATATATTTAGACCTATATATTCAGGCCCATATATTTAGACCTATATATTCAGGCTCATACATTTAGACCTATATATTAAGGCTCATATAATTAGACCTATATATTCAGGCCCATATAATTAGACCTATATATTCAGGCTCATACATTTAGACCTATATATTCAGGCTCATATAATTAGACCTATATATTCAGGCTCATATAATTAGACCTATATATTCAGGCTCATACATTTAGATCTATATATTCAGGCCCATACATTTAGACCTATATATTTAGGCTCCTATCATTAGACCTATATATTCAGGCCCATATATTTAGACCTATATATTCAGGCTCCTATATTTAGACCTATATATTCAGGCCCATATATTTAGACCTATATATTCAGGCCCATATATTTAGACCTATATATTCAGGCTCATACATTTAGACCTATATATTCAGGCTCATATAATTAGACCTATATATTCAGGCCCATATATTTAGACCTATATATTCAGGCCCATACATTTAGACCTATATATTCAGGCCCATATATTTAGACCTATATATTCAGGCTCATATATTTAGACCTATATATTCAGGCTCATATATTTAGACCTATATATTCAGGCTCATATATTTAGACCTATATATTCAGGCTCATATATTTAGACCTATATATTCAGGCTCATATAATTAGACCTATATATTCAGGCCCATATATTTAGACCTATATATTCAGGCCCATATAATTAGACCTATATATTCAGGCTCCTATATTTAGACCTATATATTCAGGCTCCTATATTTAGACCTATATATTCAGGCTCATATAATTAGACCTATATATTCAGGCTCATACATTTAGACCTATATATTCAGGCTCATACATTTAGACCTATATATTCAGGCTCATATAATTAGACCTATATATTCAGGCTCATATATTTAGACCTATATATTCAGGCTCATATAATTAGACCTATATATTCAGGCTCATATAATTAGACCTATATATTCAGGCTCCTATATTTAGACCTATATATTCAGGCTCATATATTTAGACCTATATATTCAGGCTCATATATTTAGACCTATATATTCAGGCTCATATATTTAGACCTATATATTCAGGCTCATACATTTAGACCTATATATTCAGGCTCATACATTTAGACCTATATATTCAGGCTCATATATTTAGACCTATATATTCAGGCTCCTATATTTAGACCTATATATTCAGGCTCCTATATTTAGACCTATATATTCAGGCTCCTATATTTAGACCTATATATTCAGGCTCCTATATTTAGACCTATATATTCAGGCTCCTATATTTAGACCTATATATTCAGGCTCCTATATTCTGACCTATATATTCAGGCCCATACATTTAGACCTATATATTCAGGCTCATATATTTAGACCTATATATTCAGGCCCATACATTTAGACCTATATATTCAGGCTCATATATTTAGACCTATATATTCAGGCTCATATATTTAGACCTATATATTCAGGCCCATACATTTAGACCTATATATTCAGGCCCATATATTTAGACCTATATATTCAGGCTCATATATTTAGACCTATATATTCAGGCTCCTATATTTAGACCTATATATTCAGGCTCCTGTATTTAGACCTATATATTCAGGCCCATACATTTAGACCTATATATTCAGGCTCCTATCATTAGACCTATATATTCAGGCCCATATATTTAGACCTATATATTCAGGCTCCTATATTTAGACCTATATATTCAGGCCCATATAATTAGACCTATATATTCAGGCTCATACATTTAGACCTATATATTCAGGCTCATATAATTAGACCTATATATTCAGGCTCATATAATTAGACCTATATATTCAGGCCCATATATTTAGACCTATATATTCAGGCCCATACATTTAGACCTATATATTCAGGCCCATATATTTAGACCTATATATTCAGGCTCATATATTTAGACCTATATATTCAGGCTCATATATTTAGACCTATATATTCAGGCTCATATATTTAGACCTATATATTCAGGCTCATATATTTAGACCTATATATTCAGGCTCATATATTTAGACCTATATATTCAGGCTCATATAATTAGACCTATATATTCAGGCCCATATATTTAGACCTATATATTCAGGCCCATATAATTAGACCTATATATTCAGGCTCCTATATTTAGACCTATATATTCAGGCTCCTATATTTAGACCTATATATACAGGCTCATATAATTAGACCTATATATTCAGGCTCATACATTTAGACCTATATATTCAGGCTCATACATTTAGACCTATATATTCAGGCTCATATAATTAGACCTATATATTCAGGCTCATATATTTAGACCTATATATTCAGGCTCATATAATTAGACCTATATATTCAGGCTCATATAATTAGACCTATATATTCAGGCTCCTATATTTAGACCTATATATTCAGGCTCATATATTTAGACCTATATATTCAGGCTCATATATTTAGACCTATATATTCAGGCTCATATATTTAGACCTATATATTCAGGCTCATACATTTAGACCTATATATTCAGGCTAATACATTTAGACCTATATATTTAGGCTCATATATTTAGACCTATATATTCAGGCTCCTATATTTAGACCTATATATTCAGGCTCCTATATTTAGACCTATATATTCAGGCTCATATAATTAGACCTATATATTCAGGCCCATATAATTAGACCTATATATTCAGGCTCATATAATTAGACCTATATATTCAGGCTTCTATATTTAGACCTATATATTCAGGCTTCTATATTTAGACCTATATATTCAGGCTCATATATTTAGACCTATATATTCAGGCTTCTATATTTAGACCTATATATTCAGGCTTCTATATTTAGACCTATATATTCAGGCTTCTATATTTAGACCTATAGTCTTGTGTCATACCTGAGAGAGAATTTAAAGAAAACACAGAGGACAATTGTGGCAGTGTGGAGGAACATGGCTGGTTTTTTGTGTGGATGTGGCCACACCTCCATCCTCGCTAGAAGTGATGTGTCTACACCAGCCTCGCTAGAAGTGATGTGTCTACACCAGCCTCGCTAGAAGTGATGTGTCTACACCAGCCTCGCTAGAAGTGATGTGTCTACACCAGCCTCGCTAGAAGTGATGTGTCTACACCAGCCTCGCTAGAAGTGATGTGTCTACACCAGCCTCGGTATAATTTCTGTGAAAAAAAAATGAGAAGATAACTTAAGTTTGAAGATTTGCCCAGATATGTACAGTTGTCCACCTTTATTATCTATTTTCGACTGAATTTTAAATCATGCGATCCCACGGGCATTAACAGTGTTTCTTCCAGGCGGAGCCCCCCCCCCCCACTACCCCGAACGAAATGGAATTTATATAGATAATATATACCTTTAACAGTGTCAGCCCCCCCCCGGAAATTTTAGTCCGCCCCCCCCCCCTCCCCCCCCAAAAAAAAATTCCCCCACGGAGAAAAAAGTCTGGAAGAAACACTGGGCATTAAGACCTACATAACAGTGCTAGACTTAGAGTCCTACAGTCCTAGAGTCCTACAGTCCTAGTTGGTGCTGGTGGGTAGCAGTGGTTGGTGCTGTAGTTGGTGCTGTAGTTGGTGCTGGTGGGTAGCAGTGGTTGGTGCTGTAGTTGGTGCTGTAGTTGGTGCTGTAGTTTGTGCTGTGGTTGGTGCTGTAGTTGGTGCTGTGGTTGGTGCTGTAGTTGGTGCTGGTGGGTAGCTGTGGTTGATGCTGTAGTTTGTGCTGTGGTTGGTGCTGGTGGGTAGCTGTAGTTGGTGCTGTAGTTGGTGCTGTAGTTGGTGCTGTAGTTGGTGCTGTAGTTTGTGCTGTGGTTGGTGCTGGTGGGTAGCTGTAGTTGGTGCTGGTGGGTAGCTGTAGTTGGTGCTGTAGTTGGTGCTGTAGTTGGTGCTGTGGTTGGTGCTGCAGTTGGTGCTGTCGTTGTTGCTGTAGTTTGTGCTGTGGTTGGTGCTGGTGGGTAGCTGTAGTTGGTGCTGTAGTTGGTGCTGTAGTTGGTGCTGTGGTTGGTGCTGGTGGGTAGCTGTAGCTGGTGCTGGTGGGTAGCTGTAGTTGGTGCTGTAGTTGGTGCTGTAGTTGGTGCTGTGGTTGGTGCTGGTGGGTAGCTGTAGTTGGTGCTGTAGTTGGTGCTGTGGTTGGTGCTGGTGGGTAGCTGTAGCTGGTGCTGGTGGGTAGCTGTAGTTGGTGCTGTAGTTGGTGCTGTAGTTGGTGCTGTGGTTGGTGCTGGTGGGTAGCTGTAGTTGATGCTGTAGTTTGTGCTGTAGTTGGTGCTGGTGGGTAGCTGTAGTTGGTGCTGTAGTTGATGCTGTGGTTGGTGCTGGTGGGTAGCTGTAGTTGGTGCTGTAGTTGGTGCTGTAGTTGGTGCTGTGGTTGGTGCTGTAGTTGGTGCTGTAGTTGGTGCTGTAGTTGGTGCTGTAGTTGGTGCTGTAGTTGGTGCTGTAGTTGGTGCTGTGGTTGGTGCTGTGGTTGGTGCTATGGTTGGTGCTGTGGTTGGTGCTGTAGTTGGTGCTGTAGTTGGTGCTGCAGTTGGTGCTGTAGTTGATGCTGTAGTTGGTGCTGGTGGGTAGCTGTAGTTGGTGCTGGTGGGTAGCTGTAGTTGGTGCTGTGGTTGGTGCTGTAGTTGGTGCTGTAGTTGGTGCTGTAGTTGGTGCTGTAGTTGGTGCTGTGGTTGGTGCTGTGGTTGGTGCTGTGGTTGGTGCTGTAGTTGGTGCTGTGGTTGGTGCTTTGGTTGGTGCTGTAGTTGGTGCTGTAGTTGGTGCTGGTGGGTAGCTGTAGTTGGTGCTGTAGTTGGTGCTGTAGTTGGTGCTGTGGTTGGTGCTGTGGTTGGTGCTGTAGTTGGTGCTGTAGTTGGTGCTGTGGTTGGTGCTGTGGTTGGTGCTGTAGTTGGTGCTGTGGTTGGTGCTGTGGTTGGTGCTGTAGTTGGTGCTGTGGTTGGTGCTGGTGGGTAGCTGTAGTTGGTGCTGTGTTTGGTGCTATGGTTGGTGCTGTGGTTGGTGCTGTAGTTGGTGCTGTGGTTGGTGCTGTAGTTGGTGCTGTAGTTGATGCTGTGGTTGGTGCTGGTGGGTAGCTGTAGTTGGTGCTGTGGTTGGTGCTGTAGTTGGTGCTGTAGTTGGAGCTGATGGATAGCTGTAGTTGGTGCTTTTGTTGGTGCTGTGGTTGGTGCTGGTGGGTAGCTGTAGTTGGTGCTGCAGTTGGTGCTGTGGTTGATGCTGTAGTTGGAACTGATGGATAGCTGTAGTTGGTGCTGTAGTTGGTGCTGTGGTTGGTGCTGGTGGGTAGCTGTAGTTGGTGCTGTGGCTGGTGCTGTAGTTGGTGCTGTAGTTGGTGCTGTAGTTGGTGCTGTGGTTGGTGCTGGTGGGTAGCTGTAGTTGGTGCTGTAGTTGGTGCTGTGGTTGGTGCTGGTGGGTAGCTGTAGTTGGTGCTGTAGTTGGTGCTGTAGTTGGTGCTGTAGTTGGTGCTGTAGTTGGTGCTGTAGTTGGTGCTGTAGTTGGTGCTGTAGTTGGTGCTGTGGTTGGTGCTGTAGTTGGAGCTGATGGATAGCTGTAGTTGGTGCTGTAGTTGGTGCTGTGGTTGGTGCTATGGTTGGTGCTGGTGGGTAGCTGTAGTTGGTGCTGTAGTTGGTGCTGTAGTTGGTGCTGTAGTTGGTGCTGTGGTTGGTGCTGGTGGGTAGCTGTAGTTGGTGCAGTAGTTGGTGCTGTAGTTGGTGCTGTGGTTGGTGCTGTAGTTGGAGCTGATGGATAGCTGTAGTTGGTGCTGTAGTTGGTGCTGTAGTTGGTGCTGTAGTTGGTGCTGTGGTTGGTGCTATGGTTGGTGCTGTGGTTGGTGCTGTAGTTGGTGCTGTAGTTGATGCTGTGGTTGGTGCTGGTGGGTAGCTGTAGTTGGTGCTGGTGGGTAGCTGTAGTTGGTGCTGTAGTTGGTGCTGTAGTTGGTGCTGTAGTTGGTGCTGTAGTTGATGCTGTGGTTGGTGCTGGTGGGTAGCTGTAGTTGGTGCTGTAGTTGGTGCTGTAGTTGGTGCTGTAGTTGGTGCTGTAGTTGGTGCTGTAGTTGGTGCTGTAGTTGGTGCTGTAGTTGGTGCTGTAGTTGGTGCTGTAGTTGATGCTGTGGTTGGTGCTGGTGGGTAGCTGTAGTTGGTGCTGTAGTTGGTGCTGTAGTTGGTGCTGTAGTTGGTGCTGTAGTTGGTGCTGTAGTTGGTGCTGTAGTTGGTGCTGTAGTTGGTGCTGTAGTTGGTGCTGTAGTTGGTGCTGTAGTTGGTGCTGTAGTTGGTGCTGTAGTTGGTGCTGTAGTTGGTGCTGTAGTTGGTGCTGTAGTTGGTGCTGTAGTTGGTGCTGTGGTTGGTGCTGTAGTTGGTGCTGTAGTTGGTGCTGTGGTTGGTGCTGTAGTTGGTGCTGTAGTTGATGCTGTGGTTGGTGCTGGTGGGTAGCTGTAGTTGGTGCTGGTGGGTAGCTGTAGTTGGTGCTGTAGTTGGTGCTGTAGTTGGTGCTGTAGTTAGTGCTGTAGTTGGTGCTGTAGTTGATGCTGTGGTTGGTGCTGGTGGGTAGCTGTAGTTGGTGCTGGTGGGTAGCTGTAGTTGGTGCTGTAGTTGGTGCTGTAGTTAGTGCTGTAGTTGGTACTGTAGTTGATGCTGTGGTTGGTGCTGGTGGGTAGCTGTAGTTGGTGCTGTAGTTGGTGCTGTAGTTGGTGCTGTAGTTGGTGCTGTAGTTGGTGCTGTAGTTGGTGCTGTAGTTGGTGCTGTAGTTGATGCTGTGGTTGGTGCTGGTGGGTAGCTGTAGTTGGTGCTGTAGTTGGTGCTGTAGTTGGTGCTGTAGTTGGTGCTGTAGTTGGTGCTGTAGTTGGTGCTGTAGTTGGTGCTGTAGTTGGTGCTGTAGTTGGTGCTGTGGTTGGTGCTGTGGTTGGTGCTGTAGTTGGAGCTGTAGTTGGTGCTGTAGTTGGTGCTTTTGTTGGTGCTGTGGTTGGTGCTGGTGGGTAGCTTTAGTTGGTGCTGTAGTTGGTGCTGTAGTTGGTGCTGTAGTTGGTGCTGTAGTTGGTGCTGTAGTTGGTGCTGTAGTTGGTGCTGTAGTTGGTGCTGTAGTTGGTGCTTTTGTTGGTGCTGTGGTTGGTGCTGGTGGGTAGCTTTAGTTGGTGCTGTAGTTGGTGCTGTAGTTGGTGCTGTAGTTGGTGCTGTAGTTGGAGCTGATGGATAGCTGTAGTTGGTGCTGTAGTTGGTGCTGTGGTTGGTGCTGCAGTTGGTGCTTTTGTTGGTGCTGTGGTTGGTGCTGGTGGGTAGCTGTAGTTGGTGCTGTAGTTGGTGCTGTAGTTGGTGCTGTGGTTGGTGCTGGTGGGTAGCTGTAGTTGGTGCTGTAGTTGGTGCTGTAGTTGGTGCTGTAGTTGGTGCTGTAGTTGGTGCTGTAGTTGGTGCTGTAGTTGGTGCTGTAGTTGGTGCTGTAGTTGGTGCTGTAGTTGGTGCTGTAGTTGGTGCTGTAGTTGGTGCTGTAGTTGGTGCTGTAGTTGGTGCTGTGGTTGGTGCTGTAGTTGGAGCTGATGGATAGCTGTAGTTGGTGCTGTAGTTGGTGCTGTAGTTGGTGCTGTAGTTGGTGCTGTAGTTGGTGCTGTAGTTGGTGCTGTAGTTGGTGCTGTGGTTGGTGCTATGGTTGGTGCTGTGGTTGGTGCTGTAGTTGGTGCTGTAGTTGATGCTGTGGTTGGTGCTGGTGGGTAGCTGTAGTTGGTGCTGGTGGGTAGCTGTAGTTGGTGCTGTAGTTGGTGCTGTAGTTGGTGCTGTAGTTGGTGCTGTAGTTGATGCTGTGGTTGGTGCTGGTGGGTAGCTGTAGTTGGTGCTGTAGTTGGTGCTGTAGTTGGTGCTGTAGTTGGTGCTGTAGTTGGTGCTGTAGTTGGTGCTGTGGTTGGTGCTGTGGTTGGTGCTGTAGTTGGTGCTGTGGTTGGTGCTGTAGTTGGTGCTGTAGTTGGTGCTGTGGTTGGTGCTGGTGGGTAGCTTTAGTTGGTGCTGTAGTTGGTGCTGTAGTTGGTGCTGTAGTTGGTGCTGTAGTTGGTGCTGTAGTTGGAGCTGATGGATAGCTGTAGTTGGTGCTGTAGTTGGTGCTGTGGTTGGTGCTGCAGTTGGTGCTGTGGTTGGTGCTGGTGGGTAGCTGTAGTTGGTGCTGTAGTTGGTGCTGTAGTTGGTGCTGTGGTTGGTGCTGTAGTTGGAGCTGATGGATAGCTGTAGTTGGTGCTGTAGTTGGTGCTGTGGTTGGTGCTGTAGTTGGTGCTGTAGTTGGTGCTGTAGTTGGTGCTTTTGTTGGTGCTGTGGTTGGTGCTGGTGGGTAGCTGTAGTTGGTGCTGTAGTTGGTGCTGTAGTTGGTGCTGCAGTTGGTGCTTTTGTTGGTGCTGTGGTTGGTGCTGGTGGGTAGCTGTAGTTGGTGCTGTAGTTGGTGCTGTAGTTGGTGCTGTAGTTGGTGCTGTAGTTGGTGCTGTAGTTGGTGCTGTAGTTGGTGCTGTAGTTGGTGCTGTAGTTGGTGCTGTAGTTGGTGCTGTAGTTGGTGCTGTGGTTGATGCTGTAGTTGGTGCTGGTGGGTAGTTGTAGTTGGTGCTGTAGTTGGTGCTGTAGTTGGTGCTGTAGTTGGTGCTGTAGTTGGTGCTGTAGTTGGTGCTGTAGTTGGTGCTGTAGTTGGTGCTGTAGTTGGTGCTGGTGGGTAGCTGTAGTTGGTGCTGTAGTTGGTGCTGTAGTTGGTGCTGTAGTTGGTGCTGTAGTTGGTGCTGTGGTTGATGCTGTAGTTGGTGCTGTAGTTGGTGCTGTAGTTGGTGCTGTAGTTGGTGCTGTAGTTGGTGCTGTAGTTGGTGCTGGTGGGTAGCTGTAGTTGGTGCTGTAGTTGGTGCTGTAGTTGGTGCTGTGGTTGGTGCTGGTGGGTAGCTGTAGTTGGTGCTGTAGTTGGTGCTGTAGTTGGTGCTGTAGTTGGTGCTGTAGTTGGTGCTGTAGTTGGTGCTGTAGTTGGTGCTGTAGTTGGTGCTGTAGTTGGTGCTGTAGTTGGTGCTGTAGTTGGTGCTGTAGTTGGTGCTGTGGTTGGTGCTGTAGTTGGAGCTGATGGATAGCTGTAGTTGGTGCTGTAGTTGGTGCTGTAGTTGGTGCTGTAGTTGGTGCTGTAGTTGGTGCTGTAGTTGGTGCTGTAGTTGGTGCTGTGGTTGGTGCTATGGTTGGTGCTGTGGTTGGTGCTGTAGTTGGTGCTGTAGTTGATGCTGTGGTTGGTGCTGGTGGGTAGCTGTAGTTGGTGCTGTAGTTGGTGCTGTAGTTGGTGCTGTAGTTGGTGCTGTAGTTGGTGCTGTAGTTGGTGCTGTGGTTGGTGCTGTGGTTGGTGCTGTAGTTGGTGCTGTGGTTGGTGCTGTAGTTGGTGCTGTAGTTGGTGCTGTGGTTGGTGCTGGTGGGTAGCTTTAGTTGGTGCTGTAGTTAGTGCTGTAGTTGGTGCTGTAGTTGGTGCTGTAGTTGGTGCTGTAGTTGGAGCTGATGGATAGCTGTAGTTGGTGCTGTAGTTGGTGCTGTGGTTGGTGCTGCAGTTGGTGCTGTGGTTGGTGCTGGTGGGTAGCTGTAGTTGGTGCTGTAGTTGGTGCTGTAGTTGGTGCTGTGGTTGGTGCTGTAGTTGGAGCTGATGGATAGCTGTAGTTGGTGCTGTAGTTGGTGCTGTGGTTGGTGCTGCAGTTGGTGCTGTAGTTGGTGCTGTAGTTGGTGCTGTAGTTGGTGCTGTAGTTGGTGCTTTTGTTGGTGCTGTGGTTGGTGCTGGTGGGTAGCTGTAGTTGGTGCTGTAGTTGGTGCTGTAGTTGGTGCTGCAGTTGGTGCTTTTGTTGGTGCTGTGGTTGGTGCTGTGGTTGGTGCTGCAGTTGGTGCTGTGGTTGGTGCTGGTGGGTAGCTGTAGTTGGTGCTGTAGTTGGTGCAGTAATTGGTGCTGTGGTTGGTGCTGTAGTTGGAGCTGATGGATAGCTGTAGTTGGTGCTGTAGTTGGTGCTGTGGTTGGTGCTGCAGTTGGTGCTGTGGTTGGTGCTGGTGGGTAGCTGTAGTTGGTGCTGTAGTTGGTGCTGTAGTTGGTGCTGTGGTTGGTGCTGTAGTTGGAGCTGATGGATAGCTGTAGTTGGTGCTGTAGTTGGTGCTGTGGTAGGTGCTGTAGTTGGTGCTGTAGTTGGTGCTGTAGTTGGTGCTGTAGTTGGTGCTGTAGTTGGTGCTGTAGTTGGTGCTGTAGTTGGTGCTGTAGTTGGTGCTGTAGTTGGTGCTGTAGTTGGTGCTGTAGTTGGTGCTGTGGTTGATGCTGTAGTTGGTGCTGGTGGGTAGCTGTAGTTGGTGCTGTAGTTGGTGCTGTAGTTGGTGCTGTAGTTGGTGCTGTAGTTGGTGCTGTAGTTGGTGCTGTAGTTGGTGCTGTAGTTGGTGCTGTAGTTGGTGCTGTAGTTGGTGCTGTGGTTGGTGCTGATGGGTAGCTGTAGTTGGTGCTGTAGTTGGTGCTGCAGTTGGTGCTTTTGTTGGTGCTGTGGTTGGTGCTGGTGGGTAGCTGTAGTTGGTGCTGTAGTTGGTGCTGTCGTTGGTGCTGTAGTTGGTGCTGTAGTTGGTGCTGTAGTTGGTGCTGTAGTTGGTGCTGTAGTTGGTGCTGTAGTTGGTGCTGTAGTTGGTGCTGTAGTTGGTGCTGTAGTTGGTGCTGTAGTTGGTGCTGTGGTTGATGCTGTAGTTGGTGCTGGTGGGTAGCTGTAGTTGGTGCTGTAGTTGGTGCTGTAGTTGGTGCTGTAGTTGGTGCTGTAGTTGGTGCTGTAGTTGGTGCTGTAGTTGGTGCTGTAGTTGGTGCTGTAGTTGGTGCTGTAGTTGGTGCTGTAGTTGGTGCTGTAGTTGGTGCTGTAGTTGGTGCTGTAGTTGGTGCTGTAGTTGGTGCTGTAGTTGGTGCTGTAGTTGGTGCTGTAGTTGGTGCTGTAGTTGGTGCTGTAGTTGGTGCTGTAGTTGGTGCTGTAGTTGGTGCTGTAGTTGGTGCTTTTGTTGGTGCTGTGGTTGGTGCTGGTGGGTAGCTGTAGTTGGTGCAGTAGTTGGTGCTGTAGTTGGTGCTGTGGTTGGTGCTGTAGTTGGTGCTGTGGTTGGTGCTGGTTTCTGTAGTTATGGTGATGTGTGATATCCACTTATCGATGGCGAAACACGTTATCTGACCCGGTCACCACCGCTCCCAATCCTTTTAAATATGTTCAACTTAAATGCCTACCACATTTATGTTCAACTTAAATGCCTACCACATTTATGTTCAACTTAAATGCCTACCACATTTATGTTTAATTTAAATGCCTACCACATTTATGTTCAATTTAAATGCCTACCACATTTATGTTCAACTTAAATGCCTACCATATTTATGATCAATTTAAATGCCTACCACATTTATGTTCATCTTAAATGCCTACCACATTTATGTTCAATTTAAATGCCTACCACATTTATGATCAATTTAAATGCCTACCACATTTATGTTCAACTTAAACGCCTACCACATTTATGGTCAATTTAAATGCCTACCACATTTATGATCAATTTCAATGCCTACCACATTTATGTTCAATTTAAATGCCTACCACATTTATGTTCAATTTAAATGCCTACCACATTTATGCTCAACTTAAATGCCTACCACATTTATGTTCAACTTAAATGCCTACCACATTTATGTTTAATTTAAACGCCTACCACATTTATGTTCAATTTAAATGCCTACCACATTTATGTTCAACTTAAATGCCTACCATATTTATGATCAATTTAAATGCCTACCACATTTATGTTCAACTTAAATGCCTACCACATTTATGTTCAACTTAAATGCCTACCACATTTATGTTCAACTTAAATGCCTACCACATTTATGATCAATTTAAATGCCTACCACATTTATGTTCAACTTAAATGCCTACCACATTTATGTTCAATTTAAATGCCTACCATATTTATGATCAATTTAAATGCCTACCACATTTATGTTCAACTTAAATGCCTACCACATTTATGTTCAATTTAAATGCCTACCACATTTATGTTCAATTTAAATGCCTACCACATTTATGTTCAATTTAAATGCCTACAACATTTATGTTCAATGCCACATCTGATGCATTCATGTTTAACATAGACAAGTAACAAAAATAAATATTCCATGCACATGTGTGTGTATGATTGTGTGTGTATGTGTGTTTGTGTGCCCTTTCCCTATTTCTCTGTTTCCAAAACATAACCACACCAAACCAGCCCTGAGCGCTCAATGTACGCCTGCGGCCAGCCTGCGGGTTTATGGCGAGGTTTAATGGCGTGTAACTGCTGTCTAAAATGTCAAACAGAATCATGTCAGACATTAAATAACAAGTATCATGTCAGACATTAAATAAGTATCATGTCAGACATTAAATAACAAGTATCATGCCAAACATTAAATAAGTATCATGTCAGACATTAAATAACAAGACTTGCTCGCTAACCATTAATATGAGGAAGGGGGGGGGGTGCAGGTTAGGGTACTCCTTAAAGATTAGACATGGGAAAACACGATTTCTGTTTCTGATACGTCACTATTTCAAAACACACAAAGGACAAAATGTGGTGCTATTAGACTGACATTGTGAGGTCAAGCAAGAACTAATGTGAGAGAGAGGACATTTTGACCAACAAACGAGGACATTTTGACCAACAAACGAGGACATTTTGACCAACAAACGAGGACATTTTGACCAACAAACGAGGACATTTTGACCAACAAACGAGGACAATTTGACCAACAAACGAGGACATTTTGACCAACAAACGAGGACATTTTGACCAACAAACGAGGACATTTTGACCAACAAACGAGGACATTTTGACCAACAAACGAGGACAATTTGACCAACAAACGAGGACATTTTGACCAACAAACGAGGACATTTTGACCAACAAACGAGGACATTTTGACCAACAAACGAGGACATTTTGACCAACAAACGAGGACATTTTCTTACCTTTATACTACTGCGAGTGTGTCTACAGCCATCAGTTACTTTTGTCGACCTTCACCCTGACGGTCCAGTTCACTAATGTTGCGGTCAACAAAAGCCACGTGACGTCACTACACACTTCACTGGTCACGGTGAAAAAACCGACCAGACGAAAGGTCACAGCGGGCAATCAGTTTAGTTGAACCATAAATCCTGATCAGTTTAGTTGAACCATAAATCCTGATCAGTTTAGTTGAACCACAAATCCTGATCAGTTTAGTTGAACCATAAATCCTGATCAGTTTAGTTGAACCATAAATCCTGATCAGTTTAGTTGAACCATAAATCCTGATCAGTTTAGTTGAGCCATAAATCCTGATCAGTTTAGTTGAACCATAAATCCTGATCAGTTTAGTTGAACCATAAATCCTGATCAGTTTAGTTGAGCCATAAATCCTGATCAGTTTAGTTGAACCATAAATCCTGATCAGTTTAGTTGAGCCATAAATCCTGATCAGTTTAGTTGAGCCATAAATCCTGATCAGTTTAGTTGAACCATAAATCCTGATCAGTTTAGTTGAACCATAAATCCTGATCAGTTTAGTTGAACCATAAATCCTGATCAGTTTAGTTGAACCATAAATCCTGATCAGTTTAGTTGAACCATAAATCCTGATCAGTTTAGTTGAACCATAAATCCTGATCAGTTTAGTTGAACCATAAATCCTGATCAGTTTAGTTGAACCATAAATCCTGATCAGTTTAGTTGAACCATAAATCCACAGCCCGAATTTAATCTTAACCCTAGCTCCAGCTGATAGAGATCACGACCAATTTTTTCAACCAAAACCTCTCCGGTCAGAAGACGCTATCTAACAGAATGAAACAGTTAATGACGCGATGTTGAAGCCCTGTGTTAACCTGAGTGCATGAAGAACTGGCAAACTTGAAGCCAGCCACCACTCCCCCACCGCTCGAGTCAACGGGTCGGGGATGGCGGGGTTGTTTACTAACAATCCGGCAGAATGGAGTTGGGCATTTTTTTAACTCACCGCGGTATCGAGTACTTCGTTCTCTGACGTGTACCTACCTTACCATCCTAAATGTTTGACGTGTACCTCCCTTACCATCCTAAATGTTTGATGTGTACCTCCCTTACCATCCTAAATGTTTGACGTGTACCTCCCTTACCATCCTAAATGTTTGATGTGTACCTCCCTTACCATCCTAAATGTTTGACGTGTACCTCCCTTACCATCCTAAATGTTTGATGTGTACCCCCTACCTTACCATCCTAAATGTTTGATGTGCACCTCCTACCTTACCATCCTAAATGTTTGATGTGTACCCCCTACCTTACCATCCTAAATGTTTAATGTGTACCCCCTACCTTACCATCCTAAATGTTTGATGTGTACCTCCTACCTTACCATCCTAAATGTTTGATGTGTACCTCCTACCTTACCATCCTAAATGTTTGATGTGTACCTACCTTACCATCCTAAATGTTTGATGTGTACCCCCTACCTTACCATCCTAAATGTTTGATGTGTACCCCCTACCTTACCATCCTAAATGTTTGATGTGTACCTCCTACCTTACCATCCTAAATGTTTGATGTGTACCTCCTACCTTACCATCCTAAATGTTTGATGTGTACCTCCTACCTTACCATCCTAAATGTTTGATGTGTACCTCCTACCTTACCATCCTAAATGTTTGATGTGTACCTCCTACCTTACCATCCTGAAAGTATCTCAGTGGTGGGGTCTGGCTGGTTGAGGCAAATAAATAACATTGGAATGTTTTGTGATAAGAAACAACGCATTTTGTTTTGAGCCAAAAGTTGGTCAAAGCGGGGTGAGGGCATGAAGGGGACCATGTCCTACAGCCCGAGGACATGTCCTACAGTCAGGGTCCAATGCCCTACAGCCAGGGACCATGTCCTACAGCCAGGGACCATGTCCTACAGCCAGGGACCATGTCCTACAGTCAGGGACCATGTCCTACAGACAGGGACCATGTCCTACAGCCCGAGGACATGTCCTACGGCCAGGGACCATGTCCTACAGCCAGGGACCATGTCCTCCAGTCAGGGACCATGTCCTACAGCCAGGGACCATGTCCTACAGACAGGGACCATGTCCTACAGCCCGAGGACATGTCCTACAGCCAGGGACCATGTCCTACAGTCAGGGACCATGTCCTACAGCCAGGGACCATGTCCTACAGCCAGGGACCTACAGCCAGGGACCATGTCCTACAGCCAGGGACCATGTCCTACAGCCAGGGACCATGTCCTACAGTCACTGTATGAATTTATGAGAGCAGTTCTCTCATGACTTGACACAGATGACGTGTGCCGCCGTCAAGTGGCCTGTAGATGATAGTGTCCTGTAGAGTGGCTGACACAAGTGGATGCTTCAACCTACGCTAAAGATCCCAAGTGCTAATCCCTAACACTCCCTACTCTAAAGATCCCAAGTGCTAACCCCTAACACTCCCTACTCTAAAGATCCCAAGTGCTAACCCCTAACACTCCCTACTCTAAAGATCCCAAGTGCTAATCCCTAACACTCCCTACTCTAAAGATCCCAAGTGCTAATCCCTAACACTCCCTACTCTAAAGATCCCAAGTGCTAACCCCTAACACTCCCTACTCTAAAGATCCTAAGTGCTAACCCCTAACACTCCCTACTCTAAAGATCCCAAGTGCTAACACTCCCTACTCTAAAGATCCCAAGTGCTAATCCCTAACACTCCCTACTCTAAAGATCCCAAGTGCTAACCCCTAACACTCCCTACTCTAAAGATCCCAAGTGCTAATCCCTAACACTCCCTACTCTAAAGATCCCACGTGCTAATCCCTAACACTCCCTACTCTAAAGATCCCAAGTGCTAATCCCTAACACTCCCTACTCTAAAGATCCCAAGTGCTAATCCCTAACACTCCCTACTCTAAAGATCCCAAGTGCTAATCCCTAACACTCCCTACTCTAAAGATCCCAAGTGCTAACCCCTAACACTCCCTACTCTAAAGATCCCAAGTGCTAATCCCTAACACTCCCTACTCTAAAGATCCCAAGTGCTAATCCCTAACACTCCCTACTCTAAAGATCCCAAGTGCTAATCCCTAACACTCCCTACTCTAAAGATCCCAAGTGCTAACCCCTAACTATCAGAGGCATGGCTAGGAGAGGGCAGTGGGGTGGCCGCCAGGGGGGGCCTACCATGTGGAGGGGGTGGCCGCCAGGGGGGCCTACCAAGTGGAGGGGGTGGACGCCAGGGGCGCCTACCATGTGGAGGGGGTGGCCGCCAGGGGCGCCTACCATGTGGAGGGGGTGGACGCCAGGGGCGCCTACCATGTGGAAGGGGTGGACGCCGCCGCCAAACGGTATAGATTTGAAAAAAATGTAAACGCTCATTCTGTGTTGATGAATTATTAAGAGAATAGACTGGTACTTGGCTTTACGGAGCTATTTATAAGTTTTCTACGTCATGTGTGTGACACTAAAATAAACATTGGTAAGGGACAGTGACCAAATGGTGGGAGGGAACATAACTAGATATAAATACCCCATATAACAAAATGTTACTCTACCCTACCCCATATAGAGTGATAACAAACGGAAACACCATCCCTTTCTATTTTCGTGTTATATAATATTCCACGGTTACACCATTTAACATTTAAAAAAACAAGTATCGATACCAGTATCGTGTACCAGACGGCCTGACAAAACGCGCGCACTCCTGCACGAGCAGACGAGGAGTTGGTTGAATCACTCAATCAACCTTAGTTCACGGAGCGGTTGAAATTTTTGAGGCGCAAACAATCGTAATTTAAATTGTTTTTTTAGGGGGGGGGTGTTAGACTTTCTTTGGGGGAACGCCCCTCCCCCCCCCCCCCTGAAGAAACTCTGAATGGAAAAATACAGGTTGAACTTAACTTTAAGCGCTCTGAGTTTGCAAGGACTAAAAAGTTTTCAATGCTCGCGGATACACATCTAGATAGTTCTACATTTAATGACCATCCTCATCTAGATAGTTATGTTAATGGCCCTCCGCATCTAGATAGTTCTATTGACTGGGCCCAGTGGCGTAGCACCCCCCCCCCCCCATCAAACTTTCGATTTGCACCTCTTAAAAGACTATTTAACACTCGGATTAATCTCTTAAGTGGAATTATCAATTTTCTCTATATATTTTGCTATTTTTTTGCCTTGGTTTCACCCCCCCCCCTAAATGGTGTCACCCGGTGCGGTCCGCACCTCCCGCCCCCCTCTACGCCTCTGACTGGGTCAACACACCTTTACATAATATCCAAACTATGATTCACCCAAACTTTGAGTGACCTATCATTACATTTTATCAGGGGCGTAGCGAGGGGGGTGCGGACCGCACCGGGTGACACCATTTAGGGGGGTGACACCAAGGCAAAAAATAGAAAAATATATAGAGAAAAACTCGAGGGGGGGGGTGCAAATCGAAAGTTTGAGGGGGGTGCAAATCGAAAACTTAAGGAGGGGGGGGGGGTGCAAATCGAAAGTTTGAGGGGGGGGGGGGTGCAAATCGAAAATTTGAAAGTTTGTCCCTAGGAAAGGTCTCTATGTCTCGGGGGGGGGGGGGGTGACACCATTAAGTGCCGCACCGGGTGACACCCGACCTCGCTACGCCACTGCATTTTATATATTATAATTTCCTTTCGGGGAGGGAGAGAGAGGGAAGTTATAAACTTATACCTGCAAGCTACTCTGGTGCCAATATCCAAGGAGATTTGTTACCGGCTGGCAATGGAGGCGAGCGAGTTGACGAGATTCCTTCCATAGTATTGTTGACATGGAATAAAAACGTGCTTTTTAGATTTAGACCGTAAAAAAAAATAAAAAATAAAAACTTAAGCCTAAAATTAATTTAGAAATTTTATATTTTTAGAATAAATGCTATAAAAGTTGCAAATCCAGAGAACTTGAAAATAATTTGTTGAGTTTAAGGCTACATTTCTATTTATTTTCATCAAGCCTAAGTTATAACCGGATGTTTCACTTTCGTAAGACAAATATTGATTGGCTGTACAGTAACTTAGTGATCGATAACTATTTGTTTACAAAACTTTGCAGATCAAGTTTTTAAATTACAATGCAAATTTAAAACCCCATGACCTAGTTTTCTATTTTTAGCTTACAATGTGTACAATAAAATCAATGGCGGCCTATCCAATAGCAGGATGCCATTGTTTATGTCGCCATTACACGTGAAAACCAAATTGTTTTTGCTTTTTTTTTAATTTTTATTTAGTTACCGAAAATATTATAAACATCAAATACATCCAATCTTTAGTAAAGTCCGAAAAAAACCAGACAGACAGGATTTTATAACCATATTAATTGTAACTACGCCGTGCCTGATTTTTAAACTAATTTATACACCTCTCAAATACCTTTGAGAGTTTTCTCGCTCGTGTCCATTGTCAGCGTGTTACTACTTAGTAAAGGGGGACAACCAAAGAAATAACAAACACAGATCAAACCAAGAAGAGTTACAACTTCATTACAAGGGAAAGGGAAACTGTTTTTCAGTTTTAAAAACTTGTTTTTTTTTTCTTGTTTGTCATACTCTGCTGTTATGAAGCTATTAAAAGTAGGTTTTAAGCCTGATTTTCAAAATTTGCTTTTTTATGTAAAACTTTTAGAAAGATTTCTGAAATTAAATGTAAAACAAAACAAATACATGCAGTAGGTAAAATGTGCTGAACATTTATTTCTAAGGATTTGAAAGATTTTTCAAGCAAGAAAATAGATTTTTCTTCTCAAGCTAGAAAAATCTTGCTCAAGAAGGCATTAAAAACAGCCTGTATTTAAGTAACTGGTGTACAAGTATAAATGTATAAAGAATTCAATTCTTTCAAGAATGACTGACACAAAAAAATTGTCAGTCTTTTCTTTACATAAAGAGTTCCATAAATATGGTACAAGCATTCATCAAATTAAAAACTGATACCCTAAAAAGATAATATTAACATTAGTCATCAGTTAAATGCCTAGTACAGAAGACACTAGTCATGGCTGTAATCAATGTAATTTGATCAATACAAAGATCCACCCAAATGTTTTACTGCTAAACTACTAGTGATGGCTGTAATTAATGTAATTTGATCAATACAAAAATCCACTCAAATGTTTTACTGCTAAACTACTCGTCATGGCTGTAATCAATGTAATTTGATCAATACAAAAATCCACTCAAATGTTTTACTGCTAAACTACTCGTCATGGCTGTAATCAATGTAATTTGATCAATACAAAAATCCACTCAAATGTTTTACTGCTAAACTACTAGTCATGGCTGTAATCAATGTAATTTGATCAATACAAAAATCCACTCAAATGTTTTACTGCTAAACTACTAGTCATGGCTGTAATCAATGTAATTTGATCAATACAAAAATCCACTCAAATGTTTTACTGCTAAACTACTAGTCATGGCTGTAATCAATGTAATTTGATCAATACAAAAATCCACTCAAATGTTTTACTGCTAAACTACTAGTCATGGCTGTAATCAATGTAATTTGATCAATACAAAAATCCACTCAAATGTTTTACTGCTAAACTACTAGTCATGGCTGTAATCAATGTAATTTGATCAATACAAAGATCCACCCAAATGTTTTACTGCTAAACTACTAGTCATGGCTGTAATCAATGTAATTTGATCAATACAAAAATCCACTCAAATGTTTTACTGCTAAACTACTAGTCATGGCTGTAATCAATGTAATTTGATCAATACAAAAATCCACTCAAATGTTTTACTGCTAAACTACTAGTCATGTGAGGTATAGAGTGAGGTAGAGAGTGAGACAGAGAGTGAGGTATAGAGTGAGGTATATACAGATGATAGATCTCGTCAGGTACCTCAACATCCCTCACATGGAATTGGATGATAGATTATATTTTCTTGCCATTTTTTTTAGCTATTGACAGAATAGCAGGGTGTCTAAAATAACGTAACATACTTCAACTCCCGACACCTGGTCTCTGACTCTATCTTTCTACACCATGAATTATATCCCCATTAGTTAAGGTTCAACAGCACAAAAATAATTTATTACCAAATACTATTCATAATTTGGTGGGTTAAGTTAAAAAGATAAGGTATAAGGATCAATTTTTACATTTTTAAAAATCTACAAAATAACTGCTGACAATCTGCTAAAAAAATGATATCTAAGTCAAGTGTAATATCAAATTTCCTAATCCCTCACTAGAACCCTTGTCACAAAGGTCTGACCCCACACCCACAGCACGACCCCACACCCACAGCACAACCGCTCAGAGAGTTTGCATCATTTATTCTAGATAGATAAACCATGCATACAGTAGCTTGAATAGTTAACTGAGTTTGAAATGTTTTTGATCATTTTGCTAAAACCTTCTTTATTAAGTCATTCCTATTTGCTTAGTAAAATCATAAATTCAATTTTTTTCATATAAATGTTATAAAATTTAAATGTGATGGTCTGTATAAATGTTATAGAGCATTATAAGAAGCATGGTCAACATGTTAATATAACAATAATAATAAGGATATTGAAACAATAGTTAAATAATAAAGATATATCAATATAACAGTTGTAAAAAATTTTTTTTACTTGTACAGTGTATTGCTTTTAAACAATATATCTTATTTTTTTTTTAAATGTTGAAGTGATTTAAAAAAATGCAAATGTATTTATTTGACTTGTACTGGTTGCATTGAATGTTGATATAAAAAGTGTTTGGAATATCCAGAGCTATTTGTAGAGAACAGGGTTAACATAATATTACACAGGACTCAATCAACACCTGCTCTGACTGTTGAAACACCATCAACACCTGCTCTGACTGTTGAAACACCATCAACACCTGCTCTGACTGCTGAAACACCATCAACACCTGCTCTGACTGTTGAAACACCATCAACACCTGCTCTGACTGTTGAAACACCATCAACACCTGCTCTGATTGTTGAAACACCATCAACACCTGTTCTGACTGTTGAAAGCTTCCTGTAAGATAAAATCAGGTACGTGCCCCTCGCCTGAAGCCCCTTGTTCCATGACATCTATGAAGGTTGACTTCTCATCCAGCACATAGTGATACCTGTGGGAGACGGGTTAAACTGGGCTGCTGACATTGATACAGGTGGGAGACAGGTTAAACTGGGCTGCTGACATTGATACAGGTGGGAGACAGGTTAAACTGGGCTGCTGACATTGATACAGGTGGGAGACAGGTTAAACTGGGCTGCTGACATTGATACAGGTGGGAGACAGGTTAAACTGGGCTGCTGACATTGATACAGGTGGGAGACAGGTTAAACTGGGCTGCTGACATTGATACAGGTGGGAGACAGGTTAAACTGGGCTGCTGACATTGATACAGGTGGGAGACAGGTTAAACTGGGCTGCTGACATTGATACAGGTGGGAGATAGGTTAAACTGGGCTGACATTGATACAGGTGAGAGACAGGTTAAACTGGGCTGACATTGATACAGGTGGTAGACAGGTTAAACTGGGCTGCTGACATTGATACAGGTGGGAGACAGGTTAAACTGGGCTGCTGACATTGATACAGGTGGGAGACAGGTTAAACTGGGCTGCTGACATTGATACAGGTGGGAGACAGGTTAAACTGGGCTGCTGACATTGATACAGGTGAGAGACAGGTTAAACTGGGCTGCTGACATTGATACAGGTGGGAGACAGGTTAAACTGGGCTGCTGACATTGATACAGGTGGGAGACAGGTTAAACTGGGCTGCTGACATTGATACAGGTGGGAGACAGGTTAAACTGGGCTGACATTGATACAGGTGAGAGACAGGTTAAACTGGGCTGACATTGATACAGGTGGTAGACAGGTTAAACTGGGCTGCTGACATTGATACAGGTGATAGACAGGTTAAACTGGGCTGCTGACATTGATACAGGTGGGAGACAGGTTAAACTGGGCTGACATTGATACAGGTGAGAGACAGGTTAAACTGGGCTGACATTGATACAGGTGAGAGACAGGTTAAACTGGGCTGACATTGATACAGGTGAGAGACAGGTTAAACTGTGCTGCTGACATTGATACAGGTGAGAGACAGGTTAAACTGTGCTGACATTGATACAGGTGGTAGACAGGTTAAACTGGGCTGCTGACATTGATACAGGTGGGAGACAGGTTAAACTGGGCTGCTGACATTGATACAGGTGGGAGACAGGTTAAACTGGGCTGCTGACATTGATACAGGTGGGAGACAGGTTAAACTGGGCTGCTGACATTGATACAGGTGGGAGACAGGTTAAACTGGGCTGCTGACATTGATACAGGTGAGAGACAGGTTAAACCGGGCTGACATTGATACAGGTGAGAGACAGGTTAAACCGGGCTGACATTGATACAGGTGAGAGACAGGTTAAACTGGGCTGACATTGTATTTAGAAACAGCAAACTTTCTTCTCAGAGCTTGAAGAAGTAGATACCAGATCTTTTTAGATTGCTTGAGCTTACAAATAGAATAAGATTAGCAAACAAACACTTACAATATTTTTCCTTTGCTGTCCACACGCCTGTCAACATTAGTTGTTAAGAGATACAAACTACTATTCTTCAAATCATTCAAAAAGCAGGAGCAAGATTTCTTAGACATTAATGTAATGACATCGCCTGATTTGATCTCATGGGTACCTGAAAAAGAGAAGTTTTCAAGTTTTTGGGAGTCAATCAACAGTCAAATGTTGAGTACTGACCAGCACTGATCTGTCATTGACTCTACCTGTTTTATTGACAGACAAAACCTTTGCTTCAATCTCCATCCAACTCACATGTTTCTTCACCTTTTCTGCATGAAGTTCATAAGCTGAAGCAGAAGATTCATAATTAATGTTGCAATTAAAAATAAGTTTAAAATATTGAACAAATAAAGAAAGAGCAACATAGTCTTCCCAGCCTAATGCGAACATACCAACATGTTGAACCAGCCCAATCTACCAACATGTTGAACCAGCCCAATCTACCAACATGTTGAACCAGCCCAACCTACCAACATGTTGAACCAGCCCAACCTACCAACATGTTGAACCAGCCCAACCTACCAACATGTTGAACCAGCCCAACCTACCAACATGTTGAACCAGCCCAACCTACCAACATTAGCGCTGCACACAAGTTGCTTGATGTGATGCAGGTCGACTGTTTGTACATCATCTGGTTGACACCTGCTGCAGTTACCTGACATACAAATTTTTTTCTTACAGAGTCTTTTATAGAAACAACGTCATTCTCTATTTTCTCTCAATCATTCACACAAAGTCTTTTATAGAAACAACAACGTCTTTCTCTATTTTATCTCAATCATTCACACAAAGTCTTTTATAGAAACAACAACGTCTTTCTCTATTTTATCTCAATCATTCACACAAAGACTTTTATAGAAACAACAACACCTTTCTCTATTTTCTCTCAATCATTCACACAAAGTCTTTTATAGAAACAACAACGTCTTTCTCTATTTTATCTCAATCATTCACACAAAGACTTTTATAGAAACAACAACACCTTTCTCTATTTTCTCTCAATCATTCACACAAAGACTTTTATAGAAACAACAACACCTTTCTCTATTTTCTCTCAATCATTCACACAAAGACTTTTATAGAAACAACAACGTCTTTCTCTATTTTATCTCAATCATTCACACAAAGACTTTTCTCTCAATCATTACTGGAATCTTTTCTCTGATTCCTTCACACACAAAGTCTTTCATCCACTGGTCAAGTGTGAGATGTGTCCAGGTAACTGACCAGAAAAACAGCGACACTCCCCTCTATTAATTTTGGAAGAATCAGCACAGAAAACCTTCAGGCTCTCTTTGTCTTCAGGCAGCTGGTACTCCAGGCTACAGCTAGGCACTAGAGGAGAAATACATGTAGAGGAGAAATACATGTCTCATTTGCTTAACTATATCTGATTGCTTTAGTTTTAATTGGCTGGGCAACTCAGTTATTTTTTGCATAACATTGCACACAACAACACTGATCCCATGCCACCCCCCCCCCCCCCTCCACACACACACTAAGTAACTAAAAATTATTATAAGAAACATAAGAAATTAAATTTACTAATTTCTCTAGCTGAGGTGATCTATTTAAATGTAAAACTTGATTTTTTAAATCAGTCCAATAGCTTGAGAGAAAATTCTAGATCATTTCAACTAGTCCCAACATTCAGATTCACATGTGTACATCCAGCAAATAATTTAGATTTTAATAGGCTTAATTAGGTTAACATTTTTTAAAAAGTTGTTTACTTTAAACAATTATGTGCATAATAGCTTAATAAATAACTTAAATAATTAAATAAACAACTTAAATTTCATGAGTTGATTAGTGAAGAGTACAGTAGGACAGGAGTAACAGAGTAAATGTTGTGGGATGTTGAACCAGAGGATGTAGTAGTAGAACAGGCTAGATGTATCAGAAAAAAGTAGCTTAGAAAAGAAGAATGTAGCTGTATAGGGAAGAATGTTTTGGAATAGAAGATGGTGGTAGAATGGAGTAGAATCAGTGGCGTAGGCAGCGGCAGGTTAGGGGGGGGAGGTTTGTAAAACCCTGTGAAATTTTTTTTTATTGTCATAATACCACTGTTATTTATTTAAATCTATTTCTAAATCAGTATATATGTATAATTGTATATGATTGTTTAGATCAGTCACCTAAAAACTGACGCTATGTTCACTCTGAGTTGGTTATCCCTCCCCTCACCACCAGAAATGGACAGGCTGTAATTGTGTAGAGCAACATTAATGTCACACCTAGGTATACGATGGGTAAACTAATAGACCTAAAGTGACCGGACAGTGGTGAATGAAGTTGAACTCCCCCCCCACCCCCTCCCCCCGAACTGATGTGTTAAGTACATTTGGGAAAACGCGTAATGAGGTACCAATGTACCATGCCGCCAGAATCATAGCTTTTGAAACAGGTAAAACTGTGAATATTGTTTTTGCAATTACAAGAGGTGTGTGAGCAATACAGTGATCTAACATATACTTTATCATTAAGTTAAAAATGATCTTTATAAAGCACAAAAGGCAGTAGCTAATAAAAACATGTATGATCTGAACTGCAAGACCAATATTTTAGTTCTATGTAGGCCAGGGGTCGGCAACCTTTAGAGATGGAAGAGCCAAAAGTTACAATTTACAAAATTTCCCAGTTTTTAAAGAGCCACCAACATTTTTATTTCAATATTATGATCTCTAATTAGGATTTGGTATATATATATATACATATATATATATATATATATACATATATTTATATATATATATATATATATATATATATATATATATATATATATATATATATATATATATAAATTTATGTGTGTGTGAGTCTGTTTTTCTTTTATGCATTACTACACATTTCATCCGATCGCCATGAAACTTTGGGAAGCTGTTAAGAATACTCCTGGAAAGGTTTCTTCGAAAAAGTTTTTCAAATTCGCAGGAGTGGCACCCCGGCAGGGCGCAATTTGATTCTTCTCTATAAACTGTATATAAAAATAAAAGTCATGAAACCTAAAGGAGTTGATTAAAACACTCCAGGGGAGGTTTGTACACATTGTAAATTTCTTATGGGCAGCGCCCGGGTGGTACAGTTTTTTGTCAATACACCTTTAGGCACCCAGATTTCCAGAGCGCCTATGTTAGTACTCGGCATCAGTTAATCGGACGTTCTGCATAGCGGGTAAGTGTTACTACGTGCGGCGTCAAAACGGCTGATGACAAATCGGCCCCGACATAAGAGCCCCGTCAAATTGACCCCGTCAAAAGGGCCAGTGACATATGGACCCTGTCATAAAGGCTCCCGATAAATAGGTTCCCGTCATAGGCTCTCGACAAATAGTCTCTCGTTAGATAGGCTCCCGACAAAAGGGCTCCAGTCAATAAGGCTCCTGACAATTAGGCCCCCGTCATTTAGTTTTTCCACAAAACAGCCCTCGTCATTACGACTCCCGACAAATAGGCCCCCGTCATTTTGGCTCACGACAAAAAGGCTCCTGTCAATTTGGCTCCAGACAAAAGGACCACTGACAATACCGTTTCTGTAGAGACTAAGTCTCCCGGCAAAGCGGTCTCATTGAATATGACACTTGCCAGTGGGAACCCTTTATCAATACTCTATAGAGTTAGCTTATCCAACACTTTTAAGTAATACAACGTTTGCATCTCTTGTTCGGCACGCCTTATTTTTATATTAGTTTATCTAGTATAAGAAATAGTATGTTTTAATTTAAGGGTCATATATCTATGACTTCCATATATCCATGACTTGAGTCTGTTATAGGCTGTTCCAACTCAGTGTGTGGGGAGAAGGGTCCACGCTGTACCTGCCAACCTGCAGTATGCTTGTAGGTTATCAAAACAAAATGCCGTTATCCTGTAAACATCATGTATTTCATAAATTTTCACTTCTGTGCTTGCTGTTAAGCAACAGATGTTTACTGTTGTAAATTAAACTTTATCAAAATTTTAGAATTGGTGGAATTTAGCTGTTAAGGGCTTGATTTGTTTGTGAATTGATGCTTTTCATAAAAAAGCAATTTCATTCAGGCATTTAAAAGAGGTTATAGTACTAGTGGAGGTAGGACAAAATGGTTACTTTTATGCCAATATTGGTCATACAATTCATTTGTCTGTAGCCAATATGTTGGGGAACCATTTTGTCGATAGCCAATATGTCGGGAGCCCATATGTCATGAGCCCATTTGTCGGGAGCCCATTTGTCCTGAGCCTATTTGTCGAGAGCCAATATGTCGGGAGTCTATTTTTCGGGTGCCTAAATGTCAGGAGCCCATTTGTCAGGAGCCTATATGTCGTGAGTTAATATAACGGGAGCCCATTTGACGGGGCTATTTTGACTGGGTCGTTTTGTCGGGGGTCGATTTGACGGGGTCATATTAACGGGGCCGTTTTGACGGGGCAGATTTGTCCCGGGCCATTCTGACAGGGCACCGTGTTACTACTATATTCAGCAGCAAAACTGCAACAGGCGCGACCCGAAGCTTGTTTTTAAAATAGGCTATACACTATAGACACGATGGGCAACAATACGTTCATTATAAAAAGCGCGATAGGCTATGAATACAATAGGTTGCTATAGTGGCACACTAAATTAAATCCGGAGCGTACTCCTCCGGCGTCTCTGCAGGGTGCGATTTGGCACCCAGTGCTATCCCGCGAGCACTAAGCGCCTACCTTAGTTTTAAGGAGCACACTACAACATGACATTTGATGATTAAACTGCGCTATGAGACGTACGCGGCGCCCCTGCGGTAGTGTAATCGGGTTCACGAGAGCGCCACTTTCCGTCCTCGACAGGCGGTGAGTAATCAGCGGAGATATTACGATGATTGATTAACTTACACTCAAGGCTTTCATACAGCACACCATGGTGTTGAGCGGTAGTGTAGGGTACTGGTGCCCCAATAAATATGATCCAAACACAGGTATTGTTTATATTTAATGACAAAGTTTTAGAAAACAAGGAAGTATATTGAAATAGGGAGTAACTAAATATTCTAATAGAATAGCAAATTTTTATTGTTCATATTTATTATTATATCGTTCATTACCAAGTGTTGCAGACTAATACCTTTGTGAGTTTAAAAATAAAATAAAATAATTATTAATAATTGGGTATCGAGCTGAAGAGCCGCATCTTGACATCAAAAGAGCCGCAGGTTGCCAACCCCTGATGTAGGTTATTATTCAGAATGTTTCACCTATTAAATTTAGATCTTCTATTAGTTTGAAAGGTGCGGTTTTATACCAACTCTGATTTCAAAAACTTTCGTTATGCTATAATATTTTAGCATTTATGATGACAAAATATTTAATTCTGATTGTAGACAACATATTTTTGTAAAAACAAATAGTATTAAGCTTATATATTACATACTAAAGTAATTATTGATCTGTTTTGACAATTACAATTAAATGTGTAAACATATACATTTCTATATTATGAGAGTGATTATTTCCCCTAGTTCGATTGTCTTATTTTTTACAAGTATTACAAAACAGATTGTGTTGCGTTCATTGCTGTTGGTTGTATTGCGTGTATATCTTGTTTGTTTTTTTGTTAAGAGTGATAAATTGTTTTGTTTTGTCAGCCTACATTGTGTGTTTTTTCTTATATCTTCAGAATACTACTTTCAATTTATTTTACTTCATCGCGAAGCAATGACATACAGCTAGTATATATATATATATATATATATATATATATATATATATATATATATATATATATATATGTATATAAAATGATGGAAAAAAATTGAACCCCTCCCCCTCCCCCATTGAGATGATCCTGGCTACGCCACTGAGTAGAATAGTATAGAATATAATATGAACTAACCGGTGTGTCATCAATCATTACCAATCCTTTTTCTTAGACATGTGTCCTTGTTTTCTAACACTGAGTTATTTAAATGTAAACAATGCCAGCGCTATATTTCTTAGATCATACTTGTTAGGGCATTCTCCATAAAAGTATGGTAGAACACACTTTGGCAACTACCCAGGTGTTAGAGATGGAAAGAGGCACTCTCTGCAGCCCTCAGTTACATTACTGCTTGGGCGCCTCATATGGCCCCGGCTGGGTTTAAATCACAGAATCTTTGTGCCATCGTGTCAATATTGACGGGTGCTTGTTAAAACTAATGTAGGCACCAAAGTGCTCACAGGATTACCCGGGCGCTAAATTGATACCCCACCTATTGCACTGTTTGCTCTCCCTCCCTCCCTACTCATGAATTTATCATGTGTCACCTTACCAGAATGTTCATTTACTTTAAGGCTGACAATGGCAGGATCAAGTCTTTCACTCTCTATGTCTTCCAGGATATTGAAACCAAAACATCTCTCAGTACGGGCCTAAAGAACAAAGACAAGTTTTTAAATGCACTGAAATTAAGAAAATAAAACGAATTTGATTTCTCTTATAAAAGCTTTTGTTGCATATGTGATCTCTTACAAATTTTAACGACCAAAGCTTTTATGAAAGAAAGCAAATTTGTTTTATTAACACGTTTTTCTTAACTCAGCTTCGCGTTTGTTTGTTTTGTTGTTTGGTTGTTTGGATGTTTGTTGTTAAAATTGACATCGAAAATTAGCCCACTTCTGATTGCTCTAGAGACCTGAAATTTGGCATGCATGCTACTTTCGCCTAACAATTTCAGATGCAATCATAAAAACTAGCAATTAGTGACCGTAATTAGCTTAATTTAATTACGCCCCAAGGACCATAAAATTGAGGACATGATTTCTAAAGATACCGACAAGACTTGAGGCCTATTGACACAGTTACTTCGGCCCCAATCGATGTGAGCGCGCTGGCCGTGATCGTATAGTGGTTAGTACTTCGCGTTGTGGCCGCGATAACCCAGGTTCGAATCCTGGTCGCTCAAGATTTTTAGTCCGTGTATTTATAAACACTTTTTTAAAAACCACATTTTTCATGTGTAGCAACGGACTAAAAAGGAGAACGGACACGGTAACACATTGTTAACAGTGACACGGTTGGTACGCTGGGCATGCTAAAATACACATAAACACGTTTTTCCTTAACTCAGCTTCGCGTTTATTTGTTTGTTTATGGGAGATTTGATCACGTGATTCGTGAGTAGATCTCTACGCCAGCAACGTGGATATACCGATATGCGATAGTAGACTTCTGAAAATAGTGATAGGTTTTTAGTATTGTAACATCGTCTAGGTCTAGCAAAACACTTAGTCAAGTCATACTTAATCAAGTCATTAGATAAAGTAGAAAATAAACTATATAAAAAACTTTTTAAAAACCACGTTTTTCATGTGTAGCAACGGACTAAAAAGGAGAAAATAAAATACTTAAAAAAAACTTTAAAAAAAACACGTTTTTCTTGTGGACTAAAAAGTAGAAAATAAATTTTCATACATTTGATGACAAAAAACGTGGGTCGGGCAGATGGGTCGGGAAATTTGATGGTGAACGTACCCACGTTTTTTGTCATCAAATGTATGAAAATTTATTTTCTACTTTTTAGTCCACAAGAAAAACGTGTTTTTTTTAAAGTTTTTTTTAAGTATTTTATTTTCTTATATTCAGTGCATTTAAATTAAATTAAAAGTTTGTATTAGACAGATGTTTTTATATTTGTTTTATTTTCTACTAAAAATATTTGCTATAAAACACCATCAGTAGATCATCTAAAAGAAAATTATCTGAATCAAGAAAAGCAGCCGTCCGTGACAACACTTTACAGACAACAGCAAGTTGATCAAGAGATAGGTAGTTCTTAATCTTGTTACTTCCCTTTAGTTTCAAATCGCTTAAAAATTCTATTATCTGCCCTTAATAACCTTTTCTAACTTGCCTGATAAAGTTTGTGTAAGTCTGACTAAGTTTGTGTCAGTCATCTACAAAAGTTGTAAGAGTTTAAAATAAATAGTTCTTTACCTCTTGAAACTGAATAGACACAACATCTTTCTCATCATCATAAGCAGCGTTAGTAATGAATTCGAGTTTGCTTAGCTGTAAAGTTAAGAGCAATATTAAAACTAAGAAGTAGATTCAACAAACAGGTTTTTATCTAATCAAACAATCGGTTATGTGACTTACTGCGGTTATGTTATTTAGGTGTGGTTTGAAACCTGTTAACATTTGAACATCCAGTATCAGTGATTCATAGTTTGGACCTTGCAGCTGTCTGGTGGAGGTTCAAGAAATTGGTTACAAGAAAAAATTTGCTTCAAAACTAAAAAGATTCTAGAACTATGAAGACACAATATGTGGATGCCACGTAATCAATACAGTGGTGGAGCTATAAAATAAAAAGCCCATGCCTGTAAACAAAATCTTCAGGCCCTAAGTGTTGTATGTATTTGAATTCCAAAACCTAAAAAGTTCAAACACCTACAGAACATCTCGCTGTAGATTAAACACCTACAGAACATCACGCTGTAGATAAAACACCTACAGAACATCACGCTGTAGATAAAACACCTACAGAACATCACGCTGTAGATAAAACACCTACAGAACAATTCGATGTAGATAAAACACCTACAGAACATCACGCTGTAGATAAAACACCTACAGAACATCACGCTGTAGATAAAACAACTACAGAACATCACGCTGTAGATAAAACACCTACAGAACATCACGCTGTAGATAAAATACCTACAGAACATCACGCTGTAGATAAAACACCTACAGAACAATTCGATGTAGATAAAGCACCTACAGAACATCACGCTGTAGATAAAACACCTACAGAACATCACGCTGTAGATAAAACACCTACAGAACATCACGCTGTAGATAAAACAACTACAGAACATCACGCTGTAGATAAAACAACTACAGAACATCACGCTCTAGATAAAACACCTACAGAACATCACGCTGTAGATAAAATACCTACAGAACATCACGCTGTAGATAAAACACCTACAGAACAATTCGATGTAGATAAAGCACCTACAGAACATCATGCTGTAGATAAAACACCTACAGAACATCACGCTGTAGATAAAACAACTACAGAACATCACTCTGTAGATAAAACACCTACAGAACATCACTCTGTAGATAAAACACCTACAGAACATCACGCTAGAGATAAAACACCTACAGAACATCACGCTGTAGATAAAACAACTACAGAACATCACGCTGTAGATAAAACACCTACAGAACATCACGCTGTAGATAAAACACCTACAGAACATCACGCTGTAGATAAAACACCTACGAAACATCAAGCCCTCGCTGTTCAATAAGCTCACAGCTTGTGTTATCCCCTGCCAGGTTTTTTCTACAGCTTTAGAGAACCAACCTGACACAGAAGTAGATTTTGTATCTCCGCCTGCTGTGAGTGACTGCAACAGCTGACCTCCCTTTCCTCTTCTTGTTCCCCCCTTTTCCCAGAGCAACCTGTTGTGGAGAGCTAGAATAAAAATTAAAATCTTAATAGATGTAAGCCTATAGGTTGGTTTTAAAAATTACAAAATGGCGACCCCTATAATTTAAAACAATTAAGATGGTATGACAATAAAAAGATAAAATTACCGGGTTTTGTTAATTATTGCAGGCTTCTTTTTCTTCTTAAGTTTTAGACTATTGGTTAACAAAGCTTTAGGGCTGTCTTGTTCACTGGAAATACAAATCCTCACAAATTTAAGCATTTAACCTACAGCATCTATTATATAATGCTGCTGGTAGTATGTCAGTCTGTCATCACACACCACATGGCACATGTCTGTGCATTTTAATTTGTTGCAGTGTCTTATTATAACTGTATAGGTAGGGTTTATTTATTTAACAACTTAAATTTCTAGTTAGTTTGTACTGTTTTTACTCTTTCGCATACCGTAAATAAAATATTAAATACAAGCACATTGCTAAAACATATTAAAGGGATCAATGTCAAATAATACTTTCGCTTAGATTAATAGAAAAATTGGATACATTTTAATAAAAGTAGGGTAAAAAAACGAATTAATTAAAATCTTTTATAACTTTGCCAAGGGAGGTAATTTGAAAAGAAATTCAACTCGCTGCAATAAATAAATGTGAATGCAACTTCTGCAGACGTGCAATAATACATTATTGTTAGAATATTATAATTAGCATGGATTGATAAAATGTACCGTGGTAGGTAAAATACGGATTTTATATTAAATATTGCCTTTTGTTTATTTTATGGAAGAGTTGGGGTATTATAGTCGTTTACTAAGTTGAATCAGGCGGTTCCGCCGGTGCCCCGGGTGCAAGTTAGCGTCCCAAGCTAGACTGTGAGATCTATGTATTTATGTTTGCATTTAAGTTGTGTTTATGTTATGCCTTTGTGTTTTTTTAATTTGTATTTATGTTTGCATTGTGTTTGTGTTTGTTTTTTCTTTTGTGTTTGCGTGCTGCATTTGTGTTTTTGTTTACGGTTTTTTAAATTTGCATTTACATTGGGTTTGTGTTGTGTTTGTGTTTTCTTTTGTTTTTGTGTTTTCTTTTGTGTTTGTATTGTGTTTGTGTTATGTTTGTGTTTTCTTTTGTGTTTGTGTTTAGTTTTGTTCTGTTCCCAAGTTGGTACATTTAAAAATGATTCATCATGGCGGAGCAAGAGTATGCAGCTAGTCTATAATATATAAGCTTCCAAGCAGTGTGTCAGTAATCACTTTAAATTTTAGAACCATAAAAGAATACAACACATGCCATGCTTTTTACTTGCATTGCAGTGTCTTATTATAAATACTGGAGCAGGGTCTATTTATATAACGACAAATTTTTTTAATGTTTGCAAAGTTTTAATTCTTTTTGCATATGTCAACAAACGAACGTAAAGAAAATATTAAATACACTCACATTACTAAAACTAAAATGGATCAATGTCAAATAATATTTTCACCTAGAAAGATGGATTCATTTTTATAAAGTAGGGTTGAATAAAACTAATCAATTAAAATGTTTATTAAAATGTTTAATAATTATGCCAGGGAAGGTAATTTAAAAAGAAATTCAACTCACGAGAAATATTGTTATTTAATTAAGTAAAAAAATGTGAATGCATATTGCATGGCCGTCCATGAGAGCATTATTGTTGAAATAATATAATTAGCATGGATTGATCAAGTGCAATGTGGTAGGTATAATACAGATATCTTCAATACTGTCTTTTATTTATTTTATACACTGAATGTATTGTTTACTAATTATTATTTTTAATCAATAACAGTTAAGAAGCTGCTCCTAAATGTCCTCTATATTTACATCTAGGTTTGCTGACAAGCTGGGGATATAATAGTTGTTTACTAAATTGTATCAGGCGCGTCTGCTGGCGCCCCGGCAGAGGTCGATTTGGCGCCCCCTGGGCTAGACTGTCAGCGCTATGGTGCATACTTTTGTTTTAAAGAGTGCGATAAGCTGTGGGTAAAAAGGGTTACTAACTTGTTCACTAAATCAAAACCGGGCGTACTCTTGTGCCCAACAGAGTGCGATTAGGGCCTCCCAGTGAGCGCTATGGCACCTACGTTCGTTAAAGTGAGTGCAATAAACTATGGGTAAGTTTGGGTAATATAATTGTTGTTTACTAAGTTGAATCAGGCGGTTCGGCGATTCGGCACCCCGGGCTAGACTGTCAATGTTATGATGTATGTTTGACCAGGCAATTTGGTGCGAATGAATGTTGGTGTGGGCATATGTTGAACAAGCGAAAGTGTGACGCGGTATGCAAGAATGTGACAATCCAGTGTAGGATCATTGTTAGCGGGGAAGAAGCTTATCCTTGTTGTCTTAGGGTGAGAGGTCGTGTATGTTGCCAAGTCTTAATATGGTTTGTGCAAGTTGTTGTATGTATTATTATGGTGCAATAAACAGTAGAGTTAATTAACGTAATCCTATAAAGTCATATTTCAACGTTGATGTCATCTTATTTGTCAGAACTCTATGGTGAATACTGAATTGGTTAGAGAGGAACTCGATGGTAGTATAAACCCTCTCACTTCATAGCTTCAGAATACATAGATTCCAGTTATAACAGTAAGCATTATGTTTTTATGTTACATATAAGTTTGTATTTATATCATGGGTTATTGTTTGCGTTTAGGTTTGCATTTGTGTTTTTCGTTTGCATTTACGGGTCATTAGTATTAGTGTTTGCATTTTCTTATGTGTTTGCGTTGTGTTTGAGTTTACATTTTCTTTTTCTTTTGTAATTGTGTTTGGTTTTGTTCTGTTCCCAAGTTGGTACATTTAAAAAATATTCACTGTGGCGGAGTACAGGTATGCAGCTAGTTTCTATATGCATGGAAATACTATCCTCACACATGTAAGCATTTAACTACAGCATTTACAGTCTCCCACTAAAACCCACAGGGTTGTTGATATTTCAAGATCATAATTTAACTTTTGTAGTTAAAAAATGTAAAGATTAAAATGAATGCATGCACCACACTTTATTCACTGAGCCTTGTGTAGTAGTTTTTGTTCAGCCTACATTTGGAGCATAAGAAATGTTTTGTTCAGCCTACATTTGGAGCATAAGAAATTTCTTGTTCAGCCTACATTTGGAGCATAAGAAATGTTTTGTTCAGCCTACATTTGGAGCATAAGAAATGTTTTGTTCAGCCTACATTTGGAGCATAAGAAATTTTTTGTTCAGCCTACATTTGGAGCATAAGAAATTTCTTGTTCAGCCTACATTTGGAGCATAAGAAATGTTTTGTTCAGCCTACATTTGGAGCATAAGAAATGTTTTGTTCAGCCTACATTTGGAGCATAAGAAATTTCTTGTTCAGCCTACATTTGGAGCATAAGAAATTTTTTACAATACATTAGCCACCTATAAGTATAATGGCAGGCCACTCAATGACCTATCAGGTTATATTTCTCTATATCAGGTTATATTTCTCTATATCAGGTTATGTTTCTCTATATCAGGTTATATTTCTCTATATCAGGTTATATTTCTCTATATCAGGTTATATTTCTCTATAGCAGGTTATGTTTCTCTATATCAGGTTATATTTCTCTATATCAGGTTTTATTTCTCTATATCAGGTTATATTTCTCTATAGCAGGTTATATTTCTCTATATCAGGTTATATTTCTCTATATCAGGTTATATTTCTCTATAGCAGGTTATGTTTCCCTATATCAGGTTATATTTCTCTATATCAGGTTTTATTTCTCTATATCAGGTTATATTTCTCTATATCAGGTTATATTTCTCTATATCAGGTTATATTTCTCTATATTAGGTTATATTTCTCTATATCAGGTTATATTTCTCTATAGCAGGTTATGTTTCTCTATATCAGGTTATATTTCTCTATATCAGGTTTTATTTCTCTATATCAGGTTATATTTCTCTATATCAGGTTATATTTCTCTATATCAGGTTATATTTCTCTATTGGAAGAATTCTATTCAATGAGCCTGTCAATAAATGTTCTCAGTGTGCTCAGTTGCAATCATTACGTCAAATGCAAAGTTGTATTCAACAATGCAAACACACCGTAAAGAAGAACTGAAATAAAAAGTTGAACCATTACCTTGAATAATCAGGATTTGTAACTTGAACAGAGATATTAAAGTCACAATGTTTATTGATGTTAACAGGAATATTGTAGTCAACAATGACATGCATCTGACCAAATCCTTTCCCCTCGTTGACCACTTTTAAAAGTTTTCCAACAGGCACCTGTATAGATAAGAGTGAGATTCACTAGGATCAGATCAACTCACTTGACGTGGTTTCACCATACATAGTTTGTCATAAACAGGGGATTGTCCACTGCAGGGGTTTGACCACAGGGGCTTAGGGTTAAGGTTAGGTTTGTCTATGACAATTTCCTGAAAGACAATTGCCTAAATGGACACTTGCCTGAATGGACACTTGGCCGAATACCGTTTGTCTCACTTGCCCAAATGCCATTTGCCTGAATAGACACAAATGTTCAATTGCCCTATTGGGACAAACACCAAATGGACACTTACCTGAACTCAAGGCTCAATTTAGCTGGACCTTTAAATTGACCACTAATGTCATTGATACTAGATTATTACAAGTTTAAATAAAGAAATGCTTGGGATTGCACTTCCAGTGAAATCTGGCTACAGGAAAGTTTATGAGAACACACAGAGGCAATATATGCTGTTTAAACAAAATATGAGATAAAATTACCACATTCTGAAGGTTTTTGGGAAATCAGAAATTAAGTATCACTTCTTTTTCTTCGTTCTTAATTTTAGTGTTGGCAGGGATTCCCTCCAACACAATTAAGTGTCAACTGGTTATGTGCCATATAAACCTGTTGACTCCAATTTCAACTTGCTTTTCTTTTTTGGAATAGCTTCCATAACATTTGTCCAACCAAGGGCAAACTAAAAGGCAGCAGTGGTTTGATTTTGGAGTTGTCTCTCCTTGAAGAGTTGCTGTTCCCAGCTATTGAGCCTTATCTGCTCGAGGGTTTGAACTTAAGACTGTTCTGTTGAGCAGCAATGAGCTTTAACGACTGGACCAGGCCGACTCACAGATTACTGGAAATGGTGCAAAAGGTGAAAGAAACCCGTGTATAAGAGAAAGTAAAATACAACCAACATTTTTCCGTGATCCTGGCTGGGTAGCATTATCCTTGGTAAACTTGAAGGAATGGATGTGATGAGCTTCCTTGTCTGAGCTGACGTTACAACTCAAGTCAACTTGAATCAAGGAGTTGTATTTCTTCAAGCTGTATTTTGTTAGGGCTTCAATGGCAACTGTGCTGTCCTGGGGAGTTGACACAAAAACTTCAACACACACTTTTATTTAGCACTTAAGGCATACGGTTAGGGTTTTAACAAAGAAGGCATACCTAGATCAACTCAATGTAGTACTTGACAAAGAAGGCATACCTAGATCAACTCAATGTAGTACTTGACAAAGAAGGCATACCTAGATCAACTCAATGTAGTACTTGACAAAGAAGGCATACCTAGATCAACTCAATGTAGTACTTGACAAAGAAGGCATACCTAGATCAACTCAATGTAGTACTTGACAAAGAAGGCATACCTAGATCAACTCAATGTAGTACTTGACAAAGAAGGCATACCTAGATCAACTCAATGTAGTACTTAACAAAGAAGGCATACCTAGATCAACTCAATGTAGTACTTGACAAAGAAGGCATACCTAGATCAACTCAATGTAGTACTTGACAAAGAAGGCATACCTAGATCAACTCAATGTAGTACTTAACAAAGAAGGCATACCTAGATCAACTCAATGTAGCACTTAACAAAGAAGGCATACCTGGATCAACTAGTCAATGTAGCACTTAACAAAGAAGGCATACCTAGATCAACTCAATGTAGTACTTGACAAAGAAGGCATACCTAGATCAACTCAATGTAGCACTTAACAAAGAAGGCATACCTGGATCAACTCAATGTAGCACTTAACAAAGAAGGCATACCTGGATCAACTCAATGTAGCACTTAACAAAGAAGGCATACCTGGATCAACTAGTCAATGTAGCACTTAACAAAGAAGGCATACCTAGATCAACTCAATGTAGCACTTAACAAAGAAGGCATACCTGGATCAACTAGTCAATGTAGCACTTAACAAAGAAGGCATACCTAGGTCAACAAAATGTAGCACTTAACAAAACAACTCAATGTAGTACTTACATTTTACAAATAAAACCTACCTAAATCAACTGAATATAGCACCACATTACCACAACCTAAACATAACACTTACTACAGTGCCAATAAAACCTACCTAAATCACCTGAATATATCACCACATTACCACAACCTAAACATAACACTTACTACAGTGCCAATAAAACCACCAGTTGGTTTTCTCTGGGCCACCAGCCATTCCCCAATGGAGTCAATGTTGACTTGAGTTTCATGCTCCAAGAAAACAAGCAGAGCATAGGCTGTAGCCTCCACAGAGGTGGCCTCAGCTTCTTCTTGGTACCAGAGTGAATGTTCAGTTCTCATTTTAACACTGTGCCAATACGTTTGACCTGAAAAATAATTGGGTTTTTATATGGCAAGTATAGGAATTTTTTATGACAATATTCACGTCTATTACAGTAATTTTGTTCAAACTTTCCAGATACATTCATCTCAAATAACAATGCAAAAATATATCATTTTTAATTTAGTTAGATTAGTTATTAAAATTAAATTTAAAAATTACTAAATTAATTTTAAAAAGTATAGATAACAAGGTTAAATACTAGCAATTACTGGATCAATGGGACAGCGTGGCCTAGCAGAGGAGTGCTAGACTGCTAGCCCAAAAGTCTTGAGTTCGAATCCGAGTTCAAGTTAGTGGAACGTGCTTGAGTACATCTAGCTTTCATGGGTACTTAACTCATGTTTGGGTAAGTAAAGGCAGCTGGACATAGTTGTGACCACAATATCACTTAATATGCTGAAGTCAAGAAACATATGAATTCTACTTCATCTGCCCATTGGATCACTAAGTCTACAGAGGAATCTTTACTTTTTTAAATTACTTGATGAGCTATCCCATGGCACTGAATTGTTTTTTTTCAAGGCTGGTCAGTTTTTTAAGTGAGCATTGACCGCAGACTAACTAGCTTTCTTTAACAGTAAGCTTTCTTTAACAAAAGCTTTCTTTAACAAAAGCTTTCTTTAACAAAAGCTTTCTTTAACAAAAGCTTTCTTTAACAAAAGCTTTCTTTAACAAAAGCTTTCTTCACTCATTACCTACACAACCTTTCAATCATATCAATGACAACAAATTAATCATGTATGTGCCAGCCTTTCAATCATATCAATGAAAACCTTTGAATCCAATAAATGCTAACCTTTTTTATCAATCCTCTTTTGTCTGAGTGTTTCAATAGCTGCCTTGGTAGAGTTTGCTTGTGGATTGAAGAGGTAGAGAGCGTATGTGACTTTAGCTAGGACCAGTGGTTGTGTGATCTTACCCAGGTTTTCCTCAATAAAATTGGCTGTGTAGGCCTGTAGAGTCACATAGTCTTCCTACACAATGGACAGTGAAGTATAATCATTAACACATCATTTTAAACAATTTAATCTATGTCAATGGTTTTTTATTCAAATACTCATTTTTTATTTGTTCATTGAAATCAACTAAAATAAATTTAAAAATTTAATTAGGGGCCTAATCAATGTCTTCAAATGAGTAGGCTAAGTCACAAAAATTTTGATAGAATAAAATGTTTTACCTTCTCTGATCTATTACACTAAATAAATGAGTAGGCTAAGTCACAAAAATTTTGATAGAATAAAACATTGTTTTACCTTCTCTGATCTATTACACTGAATAAATGAGTAGGCTAAGTCACAAAAATTTTGATAGAATAAAACATTGTTTTACCTTCTCTGATCTATTACACTGAATAAATGAGTAGGCTAAGTCACAAAAATTTTGATAGAATAAAATGTTGTACCTTCTCTGATCTATTACACTGAATAAATGAGTAGGCTAAGTCACACAAATTTTGATAGAATAAAACATTGTTTTACCTTCTCTGATCTATTACACTGAATAAATGCAATCAAAACTTCAGCTGCCAGCATCAGTCTAGAGTCCAAAGTCTCCTGAAACAAACAAATGTTGTTAACAATCAACTTTTTAGTGTAAAGTTGGTATAGAAATCTAGGTGTAAGTGACATTATTAGTTTAAAGTTGGTATAGAAATCTAGATGTGAAATCTTTTAGTTTTAAGTTGGTATAGAAATCTAGATGTGACATTATTAAAGTTGGTATAGAAATCGTCTAGCAGGTCTATACAACTTGACATAAGCTGTCTAGCAGGTCAATATAACTTGTCATGAGCTGTCTAGCAGGTCTATACAACTTGTCATAAGCTGTCTAGCAGGTCTATACAACTTGACATAAGCTGTCTAGCAGGTTTAAAAATATATGTTATTATTAGAAAACTATGAACAAACAATACCAGTTACCTTCTCTTGAAGTCTTGGGTTGTATTCTTTCATTGAACCATCTTGTTTGACATTTTTTAGAAGCCATTTGAATCCTTGATCCCTCAAATTTTGATCCACAAAAGTAAATGCTGAGGCATGACAAAGTGTTTTAAGCACAAGAACTGTTAACCTGTTGAAAAAATGATTGGAGTAATCTCCCATAATTTTTTTTCACATATTCATATATAACAGTAAGGGGGATGGCACTTTCATGAAATAATGATACAGAAATGTTTGTTACTGATTTTTTTAATACTTACATTTTTAAAAATAGAATAGAGAGTAGAAAAAGTAACTGCACACCAAACGGACATACAATAGAATCAAGGAGAAAAACTGATTGTAAACAATGTGTGCATAAAAGAATTAAAAATTAGTTCTTTATAAAGAAACTATGATTAATTTTAAAAAATTTATTAAACATCTAATTAAGTCACATTTATGTCACAGTGCGTTGTCATCAAGTCTTCATCATCATCATTCCTTTGTGGCCCCTGGGGAGCAAAGGGCTGCAACCACACATCTCCATCGGACTCGGTTTTGGGCTGTCCCCTTTATCTGTGCCCATGTGTGCCCAGCTGCTTTCGCCTCTTCTTCAACCGTTCTTCTCCATGTCTTCCTTGGCCGGCCCACCCTCCTTTTTCCTTGGGGATTCCAGTCTAAAGCATGCCTTGCGATGTTTTCTTTTTCCTTTCTTAATGTGTGTCCGATCCATCCCCATTTTCGGGCCTTGACATCTGTTTCTATTGGCTGTTGCTTTAAAGTTCGCCACAGGTCTTTGTTTGATATTTTGTCTGGCCATCTTATTTTAAATATGTGTCGTAAGCATTTGTTTACGAATGCCTGTAGCTTATCAGTATTTGTCTTCTTGACCCTCCAGGTCTCCGAGCTATAGAGTAGCATTGCCTTGACATTTGAGTTGAAAATACCAATTTTGAGTGACAGGGCCGTGGACCTCCACATCGGGCGCAGTGAGTTGAAGGCATAACTAGCCTTGTTGATACGACATTTTATGTCCTCATCTGCTCCCCCGTCCTTATTGATCAAGCTTCCCAGATATGTGAATGTGTTTGTTTTACGTAGATCTTCTCCATTTAGCTGTATGGGCAGGTCCTGGTTGTTATTGATTCTGATGACCTCTGTTTTATTTTTATTGATTTTTAGTCCAACTTTGGAGGCTTCTTCAGACAGCCGATTTAGTTTGGCTTGCGTGTGTTGGTGCTTGTGAGGTAGTAGGCAGATGTCATCAGCAAAATCAAGATCCTCCAACCTTTTTGTAAAACTCCACTGGATTCCTGTGTCGTTTTTTTGTGGTTTTCAGCATGATCCAGTCGATTACCATCAAGAATATCATTGGCGATAGCATACATCCCTGTCTTACTCCCGTCGTCAACATGAATGGTTTTGTTAGCTTTCCCTTGTGTATTACCTGACTGGTGGAGTCTTCATATAGTTTCTGTGTGATAGATATAAATTTTTTGGGTATTCCATAGTGGCTCATTAACTTCCAGATAGCATCTCTATTCACACTGTCAAACGCCTTTTCAAAGTCGACAAAAGTCAAGTAGAGGGAGGATTGCCACTCAAGGGACTGTTTGATAATGATGCGCAGCGTGGCAATTTGGTAAGTACATGACCTGTCTTGACGAAAACCAGCTTGTTCTTGTCTCAGCTTTTTGTCCAAGGCATCTCTAAGTCTCTCTAGGATGATTCTTGTCAGCACCTTACTTGGAACTGAAAGAAGCGTTATCCCTTTCCAGTTGTTGCATTGTGTCAGGTCTCCCGTCTTTGGCAGTTTGATCAGGTATCCCAGTTTCCAGTCAGATGGGATTATCTCTTCTTCCCAAATCTGCTTAAGTAGAGGATGTAGGGTCTGCTTTTAGTGCCTCTGGTGGGATGCCATCCGGGCCAGCTGCTTTGTCATTTTTCATGTTCTTTATTGCTCTTATTGTTTCAAACTTTGTGGGTGGAATATCAGGGATGTTTGATGAGAGAGGATGGTTTAAAATCTCATCAAAGTGCTGTACCCATCTGTCTCTCTGTTCTGTGTCACTTGTTAAGATATTTCCTACTTTATCCTTTACTGGTTTGTTGGGATTAATATTCTTGCCTGATAGGGTCCTGGTTACTTCATAGAGCCTCTTCATTTTTCCTTGTCGTGCTGCAGTTTCTGCCTCCGCTATCATCTCTTGTATGAACTGTCTTTTGTCTTCTTTTGCACTTTTCCTGACCATGCGATTTACTTCACAATAATGTGTTCTGAGGTTTATTTTCTCTTTTTCATCCTTACATTTGTTTATCTTTTGCTTTATCTCTTTTCTATCTTCAATTTTGGCCCATGTCTCTGTTGTGATCCATTCTTTTTGTTCATTTTTTCTTCTCCACAATATGTCAGTGCATGTTGACTTCCATAGTTCTTATATTCCTAGCCATTTTTGCTCTACTGTATCCTCTGCCAGGCTGGAGAGTGCTTCATACCTATTTTTTACTGCGCAGTTAAAGTCTTCCTTAATTTTTGGACACCTAAGAAATGTTGTATTGAATTTAAAGTGCGGCATATCAGCTCGATCCCTGTAGGATTTTAGTTTTAATTTTAGTATTGCAACCACGAGTTGGTGGTCTGAGGCTGCATCTGCACCTCGTTTGATAATTGTCCCCCCTATAATTAGATCATTAAATGCGCAGAAATCAGCAAAGAGTTCCCCGTTTTCATCTATTCCATCTTTCCCCATTGTGAGCTCACGATCTTTATTTTCTGTTCCAACTTTGGCATCACTATCTTTATATCTCTTTTTGGTGATTTGTCAATTTGAGCCTCTTTCTCTTCATCTGTTGCAGCCTTTGTGGGTGCATAGCATTGGATTAAAGTTGTTTTCCTTCCCTAGGCATTGAAACGAGCTGCTATGAGTCGTGGCGAGACTTGTTCCCATGCAATCAAAGCATTTGTTGCTGCTGGAGACATCATTATGGCTACACCTTGCGTGTGTTCATGATCTTCGTCCTCGTGACCTGAGTAGATGACAGTCTCTCCCGAGACCAACATAGTTTGGCCACTGCCGTTCCATCATGTCTCACTTAATCCTAGGACTTTTAATTTATACCTCCTCATTTCTTTGGCGACCTGGGCTGATCTGCTGCTTTCATTTAGGGTTCTGATGTTCCAGGTCCCTAATCTGGTTTTAGTCTTGGTCGTTAGGAGATTTGTCAGCAAACTAGCTTCCATTAGGGCGTTAGGAGATTTGTCAGCAAACTAGCTTCCGTTAGGCTTTCACTAGTAGGCATCATGGGCTCTTCTAGAGAGGATCCCCCATGACCAAGTTGGTGTTGGATTTGTGTACTTGCAGTTTCTGTAGCGGTATATTTTTTTTATGAGATAAGGTTGCTAGCCTTATGTTTCAACCCCCAACCTGGAGGACCAGGGTGTTAGCTTTGGTCTGATCCCTACCCGCGCAGACCTTCCCAGCTTGGTTGAACCTACCAGGAGTTTACACTCCCGCTGGTATAGCTCTGGGGGTGGTCAGGGTACACAAGCTGCCAAGCCACGACAAGGCTCTAACACCGGATGGCAGGTCATCAAGTCTTGACCTTCCTGAATTGTCTTGAAGAAACCGGTCAGAGAAAAGTAATCTGTTTTCAGATATGGGAAATAGCTTGGAGTAATACATTCGTTCAATGGAAATTATTGAAAATTTTAAACAATCAAAGGAATAAGATCTTGTACCTATGTTTAAAATCTCATCCTTATAGCTGAAACGATACTCAAGTTATCAATATTTTAGAAGGTCATTAAAAAAATTGAAAGTAATCGAGGTATAAAATCTTGTACTTATGTACGAAATTTCATTTAACTACCTGGAACAGTGCTCAAGTTATAGTAAAATATCATTTCTGGTTACCGGAAATCAATCAAATGTTGATATAGAAATTTGATAAAATACTTATACATGACATTTTGTCAATTTAGCTGAAGCAGTACTCAAGTTATCATGTTCACAGACAGACACACATACACACACTGACAAATGTACGAAGCCCAGATTTTACTGATGCGATGACAAGTAAAATGCCAAGCTTTAAAGTAGCAGTTTCTCAACTTTTTAGTCATGGCACATACTCTTTGTACAACTCAGAACCCTAAACTTATATATATATATATATATATATATATCCATATGCGTGAGCATGCCTGTCACGGTTGAGCCGGGACCAAATTGCTACCTGTAGGGGTACCGGCCAACGTACCTCATTCACACACATCTATGAAATAAGAGAGTAGGACATTAAAATACTGACCATGTAGCTGGCTTAGAATCCATTTGTGGCAGGAAAGCTGGTCCCTGCTTGTACTTCAAGAGTCTTGTTATACCTAGGAATAAAGGCATTAGATTGTCTTGTTATACCAGGAATAAAGACATTGGATTGTCTTGTTATACCTGAGAATAAAGGCATTGGATTTTCTTGTTATACCTGAGAATAAAGGCATTAGATTGTCTTGTTATACCTGAGAATAAAGACATTGGATTGTCTTGTTATACCTAGGAATAAAGGCATTAGATTGTCTTGTTATACCTAGGAATAAAGGCATTAGATTGTCTTGTTATACCAGGAATAAAGACATTGGATTGTCTTGTTATACCTGAGAATAAAGACATTAGATTGTCTTGTTATACCTGAGAATAAAGACATTAGATTGTCTTGTTATACCTGAGAATAAAGACATTAGATTGTCTTGTTATACCTAGGAATAAAGGCATTGGATTTTCTTGTTATACCTGAGAATAAAGGCATTGGATTGTCTTGTTATACCTGAGAATAAAGACATTAGATTGTCTTGTTATACCTAGGAATAAAGGCATTGGATTTTCTTGTTATACCTGAGAATAAAGACATTAGATTGTCTTGTTATACCTGGGAATAAAGGCATTGGATTGTCTTGTTATACCTGGGAATAAAGACATTGGATTGTCTTGTTATACCTGAGAATAAAGACATTGCATTGTCTTGTTACACCTGAGAATAAAGACATTGGATTGTCTTGTTATACCTGAGAATAAAGACATTAGATTGTCTTGTTATACCTGAGAATAAAGGCATTAGATTGTCTTGTTATACCTAGGAATAAAGGCATTAGATTGTCTTGTTATACCTGAGAATAAAGACATTAGATTGTCTTGTTACACCTGGGAATAAAGACATTAGATTGTCTTGTTATACCTGAGAATAAAGGCATTAGATTGTCTTGTTATACCTGAGAATAAAGACATTGGATTGTCTTGTTACACCTGAGAATAAAGGCATTAGATTGTCTTGTTATACCTGAGAATAAAGACATTAGATTGTCTTGTTATACCTGAGAATAAAGGCATTAGATTGTCTTGTTATACCTGAGAATAAAGACATTGGATTGTCTTGTTACACCTGGGAATAAAGACATTAGATTGTCTTGTTATACCTGAGAATAAAGACATTAGATTGTCTTGTTATACCTGAGAATAAAGACATTGGATTGTCTTGTTACACCTGGGAATAAAGACATTAGATTGTCTTGTTAAACCTGAGAATAAAGACATTGGATTGTCTTGTTATACCTAGGAATAAAGGCATTGGATTGTCTTGTTATACCAGGAATAAAGACATAAGATTGTCTTGTTATACCTGAGAATAAAGACATTGGATTGTCTTGTTATACCTAGGAATAAAGGCATTAGATTGTCTTGTTATACCTGAGAATAAAGACATTGGATTGTCTTGTTACACCTGAGAATAAAGGCATTAGATTGTCTTGTTATACCTGAGAATAAAGACATTAGATTGTCTTGTTATACCTGAGTATAAAGGCATTAGATTGTCTTGTTATACCTGAGAATAAAGACATTGGATTGTCTTGTTACACCTGGGAATAAAGACATTAGATTGTCTTGTTATACCTGAGAATAAAGACATTAGATTGTCTTGTTATACCTGAGAATAAAGACATTGGATTGTCTTGTTACACCTGGGAATAAAGACATTAGATTGTCTTGTTAAACCTGAGAATAAAGACATTGGATTGTCTTGTTATACCTAGGAATAAAGGCATTGGATTGTCTTGTTATACCAGGAATAAAGACATAAGATTGTCTTGTTATACCTGAGAATAAAGACATTGGATTGTCTTGTTATACCTAGGAATAAAGGCATTGGATTTTCTTGTTATACCTGGGAATAAAGACATTAGATTGTCTTGTTATACCTGAGAATAAAGACATTAGATTGTCTTGTTATACCTGAGAATAAAGACATTGGATTGTCTTGTTACACCTGGGAATAAAGACATTAGATTGTCTTGTTAAACCTGAGAATAAAGACATTGGATTGTCTTGTTATACCTAGGAATAAAGGCATTGGATTGTCTTGTTATACCAGGAATAAAGACATAAGATTGTCTTGTTATACCTGAGAATAAAGACATTGGATTGTCTTGTTATACCTAGGAATAAAGGCATTGGATTTTCTTGTTATACCTGAGAATAAAGGCATTCGATTGTCTTGTTACACCTGGGAATAAAGACATTAGATTGTCTTGTTATACCTGAGAATAAAGACATTAGATTGTCTTGTTATACCTGAGAATAAAGACATTGGATTGTCTTGTTACACCTGGGAATAAAGACATTAGATTGTCTTGTTAAACCTGAGAATAAAGACATTGGATTGTCTTGTTATACCTAGGAATAAAGGCATTGGATTGTCTTGTTATACCAGGAATAAAGACATTAGATTGTCTTGTTATACCTGAGAATAAAGACATTGGATTGTCTTGTTATACCTAGGAATAAAGGCATTGGATTTTCTTGTTATACCTGAGAATAAAGACATTGGATTGTCTTGTTATACCTAGGAATAAAGGCATTGGATTTTCTTGTTATACCTGAGAATAAAGGAACTAGATAGAAGAGTTTTCTTAGTTACAGTTGTTAGGAACAAAAGTATGCTAAAGAATGGAACACATAATTTTTCTAGTTGGTCTATGTGTGCTTGACCACCAGAACAATTTACATTATAGTTAGACATCATTTTTCTAAATGCTGTGTCACCAGAGGCAAGATTCTAACAACATCAACTATCTAAATCAATGGAGGACCTCTAACAACATCAACTATCTACAACATCAACTATCTAAATCAATGGAGGACCTCTAACAACATCAACTATCTAAATCAATGGAGGACCTCTAACAACATCAACTATCTACATCAATGGAGGACCTCTAACAACATCAACTATTTAAATAAACAATTTACCAATGTGGACTGGTAGAGGGGGGGGGTTGAGGTCAATTTGACTCAATATCAAAGTGCTTATATTTAAACAAAAAAGTTGCAAATAAAATAAAAGAATTAAAGCGGCAGTTCTCGTGTTAAAAAACAACAGCTAAACAGAGGGGGGGGGGGGGGGGGGAATTAGGACAACACTGGCAGAAACAATATTCTGGAAGAATTCAGTGTATTTCAAGTTATCTCCATACATTTCAAAGAACTGAATCATAAATTTAAAAAAATTAGTCTAGACCTAGGCCATGATGGATCATGATTGACTGTTTGGTATGGCAAAAAACATTTAAATAAACCAAGCACTTAAGGGGAAATGTGCTTTTTTTTCTATTTTTTACAATTTAAAATCTAAAGCCTTTAGAATACTTTTGTCATGTTTCACACATGAAAATAAGTATTAAACAGCAAAAAAAGGAGTCAAAAATAATTTTGGTTGTCATGGAAACCCAAAAAAACCTCCGCCATTGTGAATTTTTCGGTACTTCAAATTTAAACTTCTTATATTTCAGTAAATATTAAAACTTTTGTCATGATAACTTTTTGAAATAGCTACTAGTAAGTATTTTACAAGGTCTAAAAAATCGTACCCTTTTTAGTGTTTATTTGGTACATAATTTGCATATTAAGTACCACATTTTTTTTTCTATGATAGCCATCACAATTCCCTTGTGACAAAAGTTTTATTTTTGCATGAAGAACAATTACTGAAAATATGGTGGTCATTGTTTAATATATAAAAAGGTAGTAGGCTTTTTAGTGTTAAAAACCTGCGAACTGAGAAAAACAGCAAAAAGTAACAAAAAGTAGGTCACGAGAATACCATATATGTGTAAACTGCAAAGCGGATTGTAAGCTTTGGGTGTTTCCAAAATGATGGAAATTAGGATAATGAAACAAATGATAAGTCGAGCTTTTCAATGATGCCAAATATAATATGATGGCTGATATAAAACTTTTGTTAGAAAGCTTTTTAGATGGGGAAAAATTGACTATTTTTTAATTAATAGGGTCATAAAAATGGTAATTTAAACACAAACCTTTTTTTTTCTCATAAAAGTAATTAATTTCTTAATATAAAAATGGACAAAGTATCCAAAAGTGCAAGAAACCCAGCATGACGAAAAACAAGAAATTTAGTGATTTTTTTACAGCGCATATCCCCTTAACATATAGGGCCTAATTTAAACTAAATCATTTAATATATGAATTTTTTCATAACTTTATGGGCTCTACTTTTAATATTTAGACCTAGATCTAGAAAAAAAGGTTACTGAAAATATTACATCCCTATATTGAATTAGTAGCATAGCAAGGAACACATTACATGTTGTTGAATTAGTAATTTGTCAGCATGGTTTGTGGATGTCCACATAGGAGGGGATGGGGAGGGGGGGGTTTAAAATTCCAAATTCATTTGGATATCATAAATGGATAAGCATGACATAAACATGACATAAGCATGACATGAGCATAAACATATTTACCATATCTGATAAAACGTCGACCTTTTGATTTTAATTTTTCATCCATGAGATGAGTTTGGTCTAAGTAAATAAGGGCATGAACAGTTGGTCCCAGATCATTTAGAACTCCTTCAGCACTGCTAAACAGGTTGGTCTTCAGAGTTTTGGATTGAACAACAGTGTGAGTGATGATGTCACCCATTAGATCTCCTGTTGAAGGGAAATATATTACTAGATACTTTCATAAAGGAAATTATAGTCTGTAAGAATGGCCTTACATGTCAGCCATTTGAACCAGTACAGTCATGTAAATAGGACATACCAAATGCAGATATTCTACAAAACTCAGTGCCTGGTATAACTTCCTGTGGCATGGCTAAATCTATTGTTGTCGTTTGTTGCTTCTTTTTGGTATCAAACACATCTGAAACAAAAATTAGCACACATCTTAATCTTGCCTTCAGCAAGTTAACCAACATTAGACATTCATCTAAACACCACTGTAAAACATTCAGCTATGTAACATAGACTGTAA
>NW_026732363.1:0-17500 GCF_028476545.2 Physella acuta | reverse complement strand
CTAGACTAGAAAATGTTAGTTTGTAAACTAGACTAGAAAATGTTAGTTTGTAAACTAGTTTCTTGTTGTAAAAGGTGTGTTGCTGCACCACATCACAGCAAACTTCATCCCCTATAGCACCCCTCCCCTCCTTTTCTATCACACCTACTACACTCACCACTTATACACAGAGTATCCCACACATACAAACTTTCTCACAAACTTTGACAACAGAATATCCCACACACAAACTTTCTCACAAACTTTGACAACAGAATATCCCACACATACAAACTTTCTCACAAACTTTGACAACAGAATATCCCACATACAAACTTTCTCACAAACTTTGACAACAGAATATCCCACACACAAACTTTCTCACAAACTTCACCCAAGACCTTTATATAATAAATAAACTTCACCAGTGATAAAACAAAGATTAAATTATTAAAGTTGATCTTAAACTTGCTCAATTATTACCATATTTCTATGTGTACATCTATTCATTTTAAAAGTACATATGAATTTTAAAATGCTACACATATCTTATGCATGTAACATTTTAAAATTCTAATAAATTTATAAATAAATAAATATTCAAACCCTGGTGAGCTTTAGTGGTATACAGATATTAAAATATATATTAGACATAATATAAAATGTACCTGTATATCATCGTTGTAATAGTTGTAAATATCAATTTTTATGTTGATTTCTTCCAATCTTACAACCTTGTAAGGAGCTCTAACTTTGAGATAAAACAGTGTCTGGACTTTGATGTCAAGAGGATCAGTCATACAGATACCCCTATTAGCTGACAGGCCTACAGCTGTCAATGACCAGGTGGTCATAGAGTCTGGCAATATCAGTGGGAGCTGCAACACTCCAGAGCTGGAAAATTTACATCTTAGAGTTTACACATTTCTCTCATTAAAGTTTACATCTTAGAGTTTACACATTTCTCTCATTAAAGTTTACATCTTAGAGTTTACACATTTCTCTCATTAAAGTTTACATCTTAGAGCTTACACATTTCTCTCATTAAAGTTTACATCTTAGCGCTTACACATTTCTCTCATTAAAGTTTACATCTTAGAGTTTACACATTTCTCTCATTAAAGTTTACATCTTAGAGCTTACACATTTCTCTCATTAAAATTTACATCTTAGAGCTTACACATTTCTCTCATTAAAGTTTACATCTTAGAGTTTACACATTTCTCTCATTAAAGTTTACATCTTAGAGCTTACACATTTCTCTCATTAAAGTTTACATCTTAGAGCTTACACATTTCTCTCATTAAAGTTTACATCTTAGAGTTTACACATTTCTCTCATTAAAGTTTACATCTTAGAGCTTACACATTTCTCTTATTAAAGTTTACATCTTAGAGCTTACATATTTCTCTCATTAAAGTTTACATCTTAGAGCTTACACATTTCTCTCATTAAAGTTTACATCTTAGAGCTTACACATTTCTCTCATTAAAGTTTACATCTTAGAGCTTATACATTTCTCTCATTAAAGTTTACATCTTAGAGCTTACACATTTCTCTCATTAAAGTTTACATCTTAGAGCTTACACATTTCTCTCATTAAAGTTTACATCTTAGAGCTTACACATTTCTCTCATTAAAGTTTACATCTTAGAGCTTACACATTTCTCTCATTAAAGTTTACATCTTAGAGCTTACACATTTCTCTCATTAAAGTTTACATCTTAGAGTTTACACATTTCTCTCATTAAAGTTTACATCTTAGAGCTTACACATTTCTCTCATTAAAGTTTACATCTTAGAGTTTACACATTTCTCTCATTAAAGTTTACATCTTAGAGCTTACACATTTCTCTCATTAAAGTTTACATCTTAGAGCTTACACATTTCTCTCATTAAAGTTTACATCTTAGAGCTTACACATTTCTCTCATTAAAGTTTACATCTTAGAGCTTACACATTTCTCTCATTAAAGTTTACATCTTAGAGCTTACACATTTCTCTCATTATAGTTTACATCTTAGAGCTTACACATTTCTCTCATTAAAGTTTACATCTTAGAGCTTACACATTTCTCTCATTATAGTTTACATCTTAGAGCTTACACATTTCTCTCATTAAAGTTTACATCTTAGAGCTTACATATTTCTCTCATTAAAGTAGCTGCTGTGTGACATCGTAGCTCTAGATGTAGGCCACACTTTTTTCACAGATTTATTTTCTAACATGCTTATTCAATTCTGCTTATTTCATTATCCACATGTCAAAATAAAATTTAACCTAGTATTTATGTATATTTTGAATGAGCTCTGGGAACTAATAACAAAATAATATTTATGGTTGTGGGAATAGAGGGAAACAGTAGGCTGGACCTGTAGGGGTTCAAATAACTTAGTACGAGTGCCATTAGAATAAAATCTTTTACCTGGGCAAGATCTTCTCTTCAAACAGCCAGGACTCAGGGAAATAATTTCTCACACTCTGTGAATGTACTTGATTGGTTTCAGCAGCTGGGTCCACAGGGGAGGTAACCAAATCCTGACTATTGTCTAGGGCTGCATGGGCTGGACGTGCCATTCCTTTAATCAAATAATTTTTGTAAGTTATCATTTTTTTAAAACAGCTTTAGCACACTTTTAAAAGGACCAGCTTTGTTGACTCAAATATTTTTACTTAGAAGAACTCAACTTATGAATGAATGGTGGTAAAAAAACAACATCAACAGATGTGTATGAGCAACTTCTGCTTGGCTCACTAAACAGATCATTAGTTATAAAACAAAGATGTCACAGATCATTAGTTATAAAACAAAGATGTCACAGATCCTTAGTTATAAAACAAAGATGTCACAGATCATTAGTTATAAAACAAAGTTGTCACAGATCATTAGTTATAAAACAAAGTTGTCACAGATCATTAGTTATAAAACAAAGATGTCACAGATCATTAGTTATAAAACAAAGTTGTCACAGATCATTAGTTATAAAACAAAGATGTCACAGATCCTTAGTTATAAAACAAAGTTGTCACAGATCATTAGTTATAAAACAAAGATGTCACAGATCATTAGTTATAAAACAAAGATGTCACAGATCATTAGTTATAAAACAAAGTTGTCACAGATCATTAGTTATAAAACAAAGATGTCACAGATCATTAGTTATAAAACAAAGATGTCACAGATCCTTAGTTATAAAACAAAGATGTCACAGATCATTAGTTATAAAACAAAGTTGTCACAGATCATTAGTTATAAAACAAAGTTGTCACAGATCATTAGTTATAAAACAAAGATGTCACAGATCATTAGTTATAAAACAAAGTTGTCACAGATCATTAGTTATAAAACAAAGATGTCACAGATCCTTAGTTATAAAACAAAGTTGTCACAGATCATTAGTTATAAAACAAAGATGTCACAGATCATTAGTTATAAAACAAAGTTGTCACAGATCGTTAGTTATAAAACAAAGATGTCACAGATCCTTAGTTATAAAACAAAGTTGTCACAGATCATTAGTTATAAAACAAAGATGTCACAGATCATTAGTTATAAAACAAAGATGTCACAGATCCTTAGTTATAAAACAAAGTTGTCACAGATCATTAGTTATAAAACAAAGATGTCACAGATCCTTAGTTATAAAACAAAGTTGTCACAGATCATTAGTTATAAAACAAAGATGTCACAGATCATTAGTTATAAAACAAAGATGTCACAGATCCTTAGTTATAAAACAAAGTTGTCACAGATCATTAGTTATAAAACAAAGATGTCACAGATCATTAGTTATAAAACAAAGATGTCACAGATCATTAGTTATAAAACAAAGTTGTCACAGATCATTAGTTATAAAACAAAGTTGTCACAGATCATTAGTTATAAAACAAAGATGTCACAGATCATTAGTTATAAAACAAAGTTGTCACAGATCATTAGTTATAAAACAAAGATGTCACAGATCATTAGTTATAAAACAAAGATGTCACATCTGCTTGATTCAACTGTTCAACACAACCTAATCATTCATGACATATTGGTAATACTTACTGCTACTAGGCTTTTCATGAGCAAAAATGTTCTGATAATCACTTAGTAAAGGTTCAGATAACATAGGAGTATTAACCTCAAAGATAAGAAACTCCAACCCAGATTTCTGGAGAAAAAAAAATCATTGGTAGAGGCACTTTGTCTTCCACAGAAGATTTCTCAGTGCATGTTTAATAAAATTATAATAAAAGATTTAATTTGGTGCTATACAACAGAAAATTTAGGCACAATTTTTTAAAAGACCATACTACACAATATAAAACATTTTATATAAAATAATGTGAAATATATTATTTTAAAAATGTACAGAATTAAATGTGTTGCGATATAGTGTTAGTGAAATAATTGTTTCTTAAGTTCAGTCATCTATGGTTAAGTTAGTTGAAAGAAATTCGTGCTTTTTTTTTTAGTACTCAGTAAACTTTTATGTTCTGTCATGCATTGGTCACATGGTGCTTGTCAGCTTAACCCTTTGAACCTGCGGTACCGCTTTATTGGTGTCAAGTCTTTAATCTACATGCCCAGACACAGACTGACCGATAAATCTGTATTAGACACCTTACCTCAGGTGGTCAGTTTGTACTTAAAAATGGGATATTAAAAAAGTATGTAACTGGTACTGTTAGACTCATGGTAAGTTCCTGTCATGGCTGCGACGATGAACCAAATTTTTTATTGTGCTTATCATTTACAATTTACGATGGAAAAACAATTTTAAAATTGCAACAATCGGCATTCTACCTAATTCTACAGCTACCTATGTCTGTAAGAAGGGTCTACCCATTTTTTTTCATTGAGAGTTTGTTTTGCTCAGGGTAATGCCTAATTTTTTTTACAAGCTTTTATTTAGCTTATAGCGTCTGTTTGTGGGTTTGTGGCAAATATTGTAACTCAATTTTGACCCATTTCTAATGCAGTTATTTTGTGCATACCTTCTAGATACGCTCCACTTCGATGACAGATAACATAGTTTTTAAATGCTTTGAAATAAAGGGGAGATAGCAAGATTAAGATCTATCCTTTGCTTGCTGTTGTCTGTAAAGCTTGTTGCTAAAGGTTTTTTTATATTTGCTTTATTTAATATTTAGGTATAATGCTAAAACATGAGAGTTATTACCTTAAGAGTAAAATAGGAATCCACCCCATCACCAACACCTTCTCCTTGATCATGATTGGCAAGCTGTTTGAAAATCTGTAAGATTAATAAAAGCTTTATTCATGTCTGATGTAAGACATTTTTCTTAGTTAATATGCATAATTTATAAAAAGTTGGCATACAACATTGATAGTGAAAGTAAACGATCTCAAGTAGAATTTTGACAAGTGTTTACCATCTGTCGTGTTAGAGTCTGTTTATCATTGAGCATTAGAACAGCTTTGTCCACCGCCAGGAGACCAACAAGCATGCCTGGGCTACCAGTTATTCTAAGATTATATTTATCCTTTGGTTTAAAAGGAACTTGTAATGTGGTAACCCCACGAGGCAGCTCAATCTGTGTAGGAACAATTTTAACAACAAATAATTAGAGGACAAAATAACTAGGAGACATAAAAACTTTCAACCTCAGCTCAAGTTTTATTTGCTTTACCTGCTGCTACTCTAATATACAAAAGCATATGAAGGGAAGGTTTGGTCAGCACTTTACCCAGCTGCCTTAACTTTCCCTAATGTGAGTTAGGTACCCATTAAAGCTGGGTGGACTCAGAGACGTTTTACTGACTTGAGCCGGTATTCTAAGCTCTATCCCTTAGGCCACACCATTCTATATGAGATCAGTATCTTTAGCAATATATGCAGAACTTAAAGATACGGAAGTATGTTGAACATAATATTTTGGATTTACTAAAACTAAATGTATAAACTAAATTTGATTTAAAGGTGGAAAATTTAAATAAATACATATTTGAATGTAGAGACACACCTTTAATTAAGCTACAGGAGAAGTATTTATGGTTGCGTTTGTGTTGTTTGTTTATGTTTGTGACAAGAACTCTATAGAGAACATAATTCATACAAAAACTATCACTGACAAAGAGAATGACATCACATGAAACAAATAGGAAAATCTCATGATCAATTAAGGTTAATAAAAAGTTTAAACTACAGAAAGTAGCAGTAGTAGTAGTAGTTCCCTTTTGAACCTGACGGTCTACGGGGCAAGTGAAGTAGAGTTCACTTGTTTCTGTGACCTCTGCATAATAAACACACACACCACGCTCCAACACAGGTAAGCTTTTCACAGAGGCCAGTGCAGGGCCTGGCCAGGACGGCTAGTAGTACATAAAAAGCAACTGAAAGAATGCCTTACTTTATCAAGACAAGAGGGGTTTGTATCCACAAAAAGTGAATCTGACACAAGTTCATCTAATGTATGGTAATAAGCCACAATCCTGTAGTTAGGAGATAAATCAGGGCAGATATTTTTTGGTAGCTCAATTACAGAACTCCCATTGTCGTTTCTTGGAACTTTTGTGGTGTAGATGATTCTACCTTTAGAAAGTACCTTAGAAGATAATACAATAGGTTAGACTCATGTTTCAAATAGTTGTTGTATTCAAGACTATTAGAAATAAAACAGGTGGTCTACTTACAGAAACTGTAAGGTACTTATGGATTTCTGTCCCAATGTTGTGATCTTTGATGTCATTAGTGGCTCGATACTTCAGTGATACTAGATCACAAATATCTTTCTGAAAATATACACAGAATCTCTTTGTTTAATGTTGGCCATACAATCAGACCAATTATTAAAACATGGAAATGTTGTAGGCCTGTAATGTTGTATGGGGTACCAATTATCACAAATTGTTATCTGGTACAAAAATATGGTAACCCACCTACTGGGATAATGTGGTAACCCACCTACTGGGATAATGTGGTAACCCACCTACTGGGATGTGGTAACCCACCTACTGGGATAATGTGGTAACCCACCTACTGGGATAATGTGGTAACCCACCTACTGGGATAATGTGGTAACCCACCTACTGGGATAATGTGGTAACCCACCTACTGGGATAATGTGGTAACCCACCTACTGGGATAATGTGGTAACCCACCTACTGGGATAATGTGGTAACCCACCTACTGGGATAATGTGGTAACCCACCTACTGGGATAATGTGGTAACCCACCTACTGGGATAATGTGGTAACCCACCTACTGGGATAATGTGGTAACCCACCTACTGGGATAATGTGGTAACCCACCTACTGGGATAATGTGGTAACCCACCTACTGGGATAATGTGGTAACCCACCTACTGGGATAATGTGGTAACCCACCTACTGGGATAATGTGGTAACCCACCTACTGGGATAATGTGGTAACCCACCTACTGGGATAATGTGGTAACCCACCTACTGGGATAATGTGGTAACCCACCTACTGGGATAATGTGGTAACCCACCTACTGGGATAATGTGGTAACCCACCTACTGGGATAATGTGGTAACCCACCTACTGGGATAATGTGGTAACCCACCTACTGGGATAATGTGGTAACCCACCTACTGGGATAATGTGGTAACCCACCTACTGGGATAATGTGGTAACCCACCTACTGGGATAATGTGGTAACCCACCTACTGGGATAATGTGGTAACCCACCTACTGGGATAATGTGGTAACCCACCTACTGGGATAATGTGGTAACCCACCTACTGGGATGTGGTAACCCACCTACTGGGATAATGTGGTAACCCACCTACTGGGATAATGTGGTAACCCACCTACTGGGATAATGTGGTAACCCACCTACTGGGATAATGTGGTAACCCACCTACTGGGATAATGTGGTAACCCACCTACTGGGATAATGTGGTAACCCACCTACTGGGATAATGTGGTAACCCACCTACTGGGATAATGTGGTAACCCACCTACTGGGATAATGTGGTAACCCACCTACTGGGATAATGTGGTAATCCACCTACTGGGATAATGTGGTAACCCACCTACTGGGATAATGTGGTAACCCACCTACTGGGATAATGTGGTAACCCACCTACTGGGATAATGTGGTAACCCACCTACTGGGATAATGTGGTAACCCACCTACTGGGATAATGTGGTAACCCACCTACTGGGATAATGTGGTAACCCACCTACTGGGATAATGTGGTAACCCACCTACTGGGATAATGTGGTAACCCACCTACTGGGATAATGTGGTAACCCACCTACTGGGATAATGTGGTAACCCACCTACTGGGATAATGTGGTAACCCACCTACTGGGATAATGTGGTAACCCACCTACTGGGATAATGTGGTAACCCACCTACTGGGATAATGTGGTAACCCACCTACTGGGATAATGTGGTAACCCACCTACTGGGATAATGTGGTAACCCACCTACTGGGATAATGTGGTAACCCACCTACTGGGATAATGTGGTAACCCACCTACTGGGATAATGTGGTAACCCACCTACTGGGATAATGTGGTAACCCACCTACTGGGATAATGTGGTAACCCACCTACTGGGATAATGTGGTAACTCACCTACTGGGATAATGTGGTAACCCACCTACTGGGATAATGTGGTAACCCACCTACTGGGATAATGTGGTAACCCACCTACTGGGATAATGTGGTAACCCACCTACTGGGATGTGGTAACCCACCTACTGGGATAATGTGGTAACCCACCTACTGGGATAATGTGGTAACCCACCTACTGGGATAATGTGGTAACCCACCTACTGGGATAATGTGGTAACCCACCTACTGGGATAATGTGGTAACCCACCTACTGGGATAATGTGGTAACCCACCTACTGGGATAATGTGGTAACCCACCTACTGGGATAATGTGGTAACCCACCTACTGGGATAATGTGGTAACCCACCTACTGGGATAATGTGGTAACCCACCTACTGGGATAATGTGGTAACCCACCTACTGGGATAATGTGGTAACCCACCTACTGGGATAATGTGGTAACCCACCTACTGGGATAATGTGGTAACCCACCTACTGGGATAATGTGGTAACTCACCTACTGGGATAATGTGGTAACCCACCTACTGGGATAATGTGGTAACCCACCTACTGGGATAATGTGGTAACCCACCTACTGGGATAATGTGGTAACCCACCTACTGGGATAATGTGGTAACTCACCTACTGGGATAATGTGGTAACCCACCTACTGGGATAATGTGGTAACCCACCTACTGGGATAATGTGGTAACCCACCTACTGGGATAATGTGGTAACTCACCTACTGGGATAATGTGGTAACTCACCTACTGGGATAATGTGGTAACCCACCTACTGGGATAATGTGGTAACCCACCTACTGGGATAATGTGGTAACCTCACCTACTGAGATAATGTGGTAACCCACCTACTGGGATAATGTGGTAACCCACCTACTGGGATAATGTGGTAACCCACCTACTGGGATGTGGTAACCCACCTACTGGGATAATGTGGTAACCCACCTACTGGGATAATGTGGTAACCCACCTACTGGGATAATGTGGTAACCCACCTACTGGGATAATGTGGTAACCCACCTACTGGGATAATGTGGTAACCCACCTACTGGGATAATGTGGTAACCCACCTACTGGGATAATGTGGTAACCCACCTACTGGGATAATGTGGTAACCCACCTACTGGGATAATGTGGTAACCCACCTACTGGGATAATGTGGTAACCCACCTACTGAGATAATGTGGTAACCCACCTACTGGGATAATGTGGTAACCCACCTACTGGGATAATGTGGTAACCCACCTACTGGGATAATGTGGTAACCCACCTACTGGGATAATGTGGTAACCCACCTACTGGGATAATGTGGTAACCCACCTACTGGGATAATGTGGTAACCCACCTACTGGGATAATGTGGTAACCCACCTACTGGGATAATGTGGTAACCCACCTACTGGGATAATGTGGTAACCCACCTACTGGGATAATGTGGTAACCCACCTACTGGGATAATGTGGTAACCCACCTACTGGGATAATGTGGTAACCCACCTACTGGGATAATGTGGTAACCCACCTACTGGGATAATGTGGTAACCCACCTACTGGGATAATGTGGTAACCCACCTACTGGGATAATGTGGTAACCCACCTACTGGGATAATGTGGTAACCCACCTACTGGGATAATGTGGTAACCCACCTACTGGGATAATGTGGTAACCCACCTACTGGGATAATGTGGTAACCCACCTACTGGGATAATGTGGTAACCCACCTACTGGGATAATGTGGTAAACCCACCTACTGGGATAATGTGGTAACCCACCTACTGGGATAATGTGGTAACCCACCTACTGGGATAATGTGGTAACCCACCTACTGGGATAATGTGGTAACCCACCTACTGGGATAATGTGGTAACCCACCTACTGGGATAATGTGGTAACCCACCTACTGGGGATAATGTGGTAACCCACCTACTGGGATAATGTGGTAACCCACCTACTGGGATAATGTGGTAACCCACCTACTGGGATAATGTGGTAACCCACCTACTGGGATAATGTGGTAACCCACCTACTGGGATAATGTGGGTAACCCACCTACTGGGATAATGTGGTAACCCACCTACTGGGATAATGTGGTAACCCACCTACTGGGATAATGTGGTAACCCACCTACTGGGATAATGTGGTAACCCACCTACTGGGATAATGTGGTAACCCACCTACTGGGATAATGGTGGTAACCCACCTACTGGGATAATGTGGTAACCCACCTACTGGGATAATGTGGTAACCCACCTACTGGGATAATGTGGTAACCCACCTACTGGGATATATGTGGTAACCCACCTACTGGGATAATGTGGTAACCCACCTACTGGGATAATGTGGTAACCCACCTACTGGGGATAATGTGGTAACCCACCTACTGGGATAATGTGGTAACCCACCTACTGGGATAATGTGGTAACCCACCTACTGGGATAATGTGGTAATCCCACCTACTGGGATAATGTGGTAACCCACCTACTGGGATAATGTGGTAACCCACCTACTGGGATAATGTGGTAACCCACCTACTGGGATAATGTGGTAAACCCCACCTACTGGGATAATGTGGTAACCCACCTACTGGGATAATGTGGTAACTCACCTACTGGGATAATGTGGTTAACCCTCCTACTGGGGATAATGTGGTAACCCACCTACTGGGATAATGTGGTAACCCACCTACTGGGATAATGTGGTAACCACCTACTGATATTACTCACCTACGGAGATAATGTGGGTAACCCACCTACTGAATAATGTGGGTAACCCACCTACTGGGATAATGTGGTAACCCACCTACTGGGATAATGTGGTAACCCACCTACTGGGATGTGGTAACCCACCTACTGGGATAATGTGGTAACCCACCTACTGGGATAATGTGGTAACCCACCTACTGGGATAATGTGGTAACCCACCTACTGGGATAATGTGGTAACCCCACCTACTGGGATAATGTGGTAACCCACCTACTGGGATAATGTGGTAAACCCACCTACTGGGATAATGTGGTAACCCACCTACTGGGATAATGTGGTAACCCACCTACTGGGATGTGGTAACCCACCTACTGGGATAATGTGGTAACCCACCTACTGGGATAATGTGGTAACTCACCTACTGGATAATGTGGTAACCCACCTACTGGGATAATGTGGTAACCCACCTACTGGGATAATGTGGTAACCCACCTACTGGGATAATGTGTAACTCACCTACTGGGATAATGTGGTAACTCACCTACTGGGATAATGTGGTAACCCACCTACTGGGATAATGTGGTAACCACCTACTGGGATAATGTGGTAACCCAACCTACTGGGATAATGTGGTAACTCACCTACTGAGATAATGTGGTAACCCACCTACTGGGATAATCTGGTAACCCACCTACTGGGATAATCTGGTAACCCACCTACTGGGATAATGTGGTAACCCACCTACTGGGATGTGGTAACCCACCTACTGGGATAATGTGGTAACCCACCTACTGGGATAATGTGGTAACCCACCTACTGGGATGTGGTAACCCACCTACTGGGATAATGTGGTAACCCACCTACTGGGATAATGTGGTAACCCACCTACTGGGATAATGTGGTAACCCACCTACTGGGATAATGTGGTAACCCACCTACTGGGATAATGTGGTAACCCACCTACTGGGATAATGTGGTAACTCACCTACTGAGATAATGTGGTAACCCACCTACTGGGATAATGTGGTAACCCACCTACTGGGATAATGTGGTAACCCACCTACTGGGATAATATGGTAACCTACCTATAAATGGTCACACAACTTTGAAAATAAACTGGTACACTAGTATCATCTTAAAATAGTATTCTGGTAAATTAATATTCTCTGAAAATACTTGTTGGAGAGATATAAATTATTTTTAGCATCAATCCCTGTAACAGACTGTTTTATTGTGAATTGTATTTGGAGTGAAACGTGTGATAGTTGAATACCTGGCCATCGGAAGTGAATGTGTGAGCTATCAATCACTGTATTTTCCAAGCTTTTTGGAGATCACTCACTGAGTGAAGGGAGAGAATGTAGGGCTCTATAACCTGGGGTAACCGCAGTGTTAGACAGCCACCATAGACCAATGCAAGACGGGACTATGCCCGGTGTGTGAAAGATATGTTGGTGTGCTCATATGTATTTTCTACTATTCTATATCAAGTGTAGGCTGTACACTTTGTATTTTCTACTATTCTATATCAGGTGTAGGCTGTACACTTTGTATTTTCTACTATTCTATATCAGGTGTAGGCTGTACACTTTGTATTTTCTACTATTCTATATCAAGTGTAGGCTGTTCACTTTGTATTTTCTACTATTCTATATCAAGTGTAGGCTGTACACTTTGTATTTTCTACTATTCTATATCAAGTGTAGGCTGTACACTTTGTATTTTCTACTATTCTATATCAGGTGTAGGCTGTACACTTTGTATTTTCTACTATTCTATATCAGGTGTAGGCTGTACACTTTGTATTTTCTACTATTCTATATCAGGTGTAGGCTGTACACTTTGTATTTTCTACTATTCTATATCAAGTGTAGGCTGTACACTTTGTATTTTCTACTATTCTATATCAAGTGTAGGCTGTACACTTTGTATTTTCTACTATTCTATATCAGGTGTAGGCTGTACACTTTGTATTTTCTACTATTCTATATCAGGTGTAGGCTGTACACTTTGTATTTTCTACTATTCTATATCAAGTGTAGGCTGTACACTTTGTATTTTCTACTATTCTATATCAAGTGTAGGCTGTACACTTTGTATTTTCTACTATTCTATATCAAGTGTAGGCTGTACACTTTGTATTTTCTACTATTCTATATCAGGTGTAGGCTGTACACTTTGTATTTTCTACTATTCTATATCAAGTGTAGGCTGTACACTTTGTATTTTCTACTATTCTATATTAGGTGTAGGCTGTACACTTTGTATTTTCTACTATTCTATATCAGGTGTAGGCTGTACACTTTGTATTTTCTACTATTCTATATCAAGTGTAGGCTGTACACTTTGTATTTACTACTATTCTATATCAGGTGTAGGCTGTACACTTTGTATTTTCTACTATTCTATATCAAGTGTAGGCTGTACACTTTGTATTTTCTACTATTCTATATCAGGTGTAGGCTGTACACTTTGTATTTTCTACTATTCTATATCAAGTGTAGGCTGTACACTTTGTATTTTCTACTATTCTATATCAGGTGTAGGCTGTACACTTATTTGATGATGGATTCATATTATTTCTAGTGAGTAAATAAACTTATCTAGTTATGCAAATTGGAGTTCACTTTCATGTATTCAACAACCCACAATCACAGGTTTGTTTCAACCATAAATAATGCTGTGACAATGCCACAAGTTCATTACCGAGCGAAACATTAATGGATTGTAGCAATACTATGTTTTTGTCTTGGCCTACTTAGGACTACAATAAGAAATGGTGTAAGTAAAGGGCAAAAATTTGATATATATGAAACCTTACCTTCTTTGTATCTACTCTATAGATGGTAATGTACTCTCTTGCAATGAATGTATTCACCTCAAAGAAATATTCTTTAGAAGTTGGATGTACTTCATCTACAACTCTAGCCTAGCATTCAAATAAAACCAGTCAAGTTAAGTGTTGGTAAAAGTTGTTGTATGTGGTCTTAACATACAACTACATAGGTAAGTCTTTAGTAGACAGTTAATAAAATTGTTGTATGACACGCAACTATATAGATAAGTCTCTAGTAGACAGTTAATAAAATTGTTGTATGACACGCAACTACATAGATAAGTCTCTAGTAGACAGTTAATAAAAAACAAATTATTATCAGATGAGAACAAGTGGATAATGGCAACGGCAGGAAATTTTCAGCCATTTTTTTTAATTTTTAGACTTAATTCTGAGTTATAACTATATGCTAGATATGATAGCATTAGGTTTAGAAAAAAGCATTTGGCTAACTTGGTATTTATCACCCACCCATGACCTTAAAAGTCATTTGATACTTGTAAAAAAAAAAAATTTCTTTCCAATCTGTTAATGAGTCTATACTCCAAATAATTAAAAATATTTGCTCTATAAATAAACCATTGGTTTAAAGTTCCCTTCAAAGAACCAATCCATGTGAGTAGTTCTATTATCTGCCCTGAAGTATCTGGCCTTATCTCATTGTTAAAAAAAGCTGACGTAAGAAGTTGACATGAAAAGTTGACATGAAAAGTTGACATTACAACTAGCTCACTGACTAAGATTACAACTAACTAGTTATTTCTCCTTGTGTTACTGAATTTCCAAATCTTAAAATTAACTTTTGATGATTCCTCTAATTAGACAGAGAATGATGTTGTGTTCAAGTGAGTAAAGAACTTAACTAAAAAATGTGACAACATATAGCTCCATTAAAAATAGGTGTAAATCTTATCACAAGATATGACCACTAACCCACAGAGTTATCTAACTTTGACTATCATAATAACAATTACAATAAAATGTCTAACAAACAAGGAATGTTCAGAAAATGTAAAGAAGAAATGTTTACCAGAAATTTGATCTTTGTATAGCCATTTGAAGTTGAAATGTTTTCAAACATTTTCCCATACTGATCTAAATTCACTTGACGACTTTCCCCTATAAATGTATAAAGATGAAAATAAAAAATAGACTGATAAGATAAACACTTGATATATCAGATGTATCGGTTAAAATATTTTAAAACCTTACATTTAGAATTTGATCCTGAGACATACGCAATAGTTAGGTTGATTTGCTTTGATGATGCTATATTTCCAAGCTTGGATTTTGCTTGTGCCTAAAATCAAATTTAAGTACACATTTATTTTACTATCACTTTATTTCTATACAGTAACTGAACATAAATTTTTAATGTTTTTTATCAATGATCTCCATGTACTTTTGTGAACCTAAATTTTGGTAACATTCATTTACATTGGAGGCAAGAAATCTTTTACCTGGAGCGTGTAGTACAGTCCTGGCTTGAAAAAATGTTTTGACTGAGAAAAATCTATCTGGTAAAAATGGTCAGAAAACACAGAGTGATTGTATGTAAACATGAATCTCTCTTGTGTGAAGTTGTATGTCACATTGTAGACAACATACAATGTTGTTTCTTCATCAGCTTGGGGTGGAAGTAGAGCAGATGTCTCTCTAGCTACTGTACAGTTGCCCTTGTCTAGCTGCTGTAGATAAGAAATCAGGAAATACAATCAAGTAGGAATTAGCCATGGGTGGGGGTGGGGATCAATAATTATATTATAAAAAAAATTATTCTTCTGGCCTTGTTGTAATTAAGCTGTTAATGTTTGTTAAGTCCACATTGTTGCTTATTCTAACCAAATCTGATGAAGGATATAAAAATCTATTTGGTAATGACTCAGAGATTTACTGGTCTGACAAAGTCAGAGCTGTAAACTCTGATCTAACTATATTAACAGTGATTTGTAAATAAGGAATGAACTGAATGAAAACAAACCCACTAACTATATTAACAGTGATTTGTAAATAAGGAATGAACTGAATGAAAACAAACCCAGAAAATATGAAAAGTAAATAATAACAGAAGTTTGTCTCAAGTAAACTGGCATGCTACAGCTATATGAAGCTGGCTTGTAAACAAAAGCAGCAGTTTTTTCAGTTTTCTCTCCTAGATTGTTTCAGGTCCCCAGTCAATGCACCTCATCTGCCCAGTGATCTAAACTCAGGTCTATTTGGGTTAGCAATCATGCACTCTCCTGTTTGACCATGCTGTTCCCCAGATAGGAACGTACTTAGAAAACTTGCAAGAGATGGATTACAGATTGTCAGTAAGAATTGACCACATTCTTACCATTTCTTCAACAGAGTAAATTAATTTAGGTCCTTGTTTGCTCCATGTTCCTATTTGCATTGTTACTGTACCTTGTACAGGACGACCATAAACATCTCTAAAATAAATATTGCACAAACATGTCAAAATCTGTACAGACAAATAGTGCAGAAACAATTTGATCATATTATTTCTTGATTTAAACACAGATTCATCATTGAAAATGTCGCATAAAAAATGTGGCTGATGACAAACTATATACAGTTAGTAGGACATTAATTTATTCACTTCATGCAATCACTTAACCCTTACTGTTATTTTTATTTATTATTAATACAATATTAAGATATTTAACATTGTAATGAACTAAGACCATTTTCTTGTATAATGACTGTTTTATTTTTTTAATGTATGAGGATATTTTAAAATAAGTTTGTTTTAAAATTGCCATTGCTGAAAAATGTGCTATCTTTTCACCCGGCCATACGGAAAATAAAATATTTTTTTGTTTGCCTGGACAGTTAAGGGTTAAAGTATTTAAGCATATAAGAAATAAGATGCCATGTTGGAGCTATAAAACTGTTGAAAGCTCACTTTGCTACAACTGTGAGATTGATCACTCTTGTGTCTTTGGTAATAAGTTGTGGTTCCACTTCAAGCTCAGCAGAAAAATCGGGCAGAACTGAAAATTACATACAAGCCTGTTGTAATAAGAATTTTTTTTTTCAGCACTGGTTAGAAGAGACAGATAATGTTTAGTGCAAATAGAAATAAAAAAATTTCTTAATTATTTAATAGCTTACCATATTCTTTAACCTCAAAACTAACAGATTTAAAGATGCTGTCTTTATGATCCTGAAATAGTTCATAATGAAAAGATGTTGTCTCAAGTATCATAAGTCTAAAGGGATGGCTTCTCACCACTAAATGTGATAAGACTTAATAAAAAATACTTTTATTTTTAGCATAATGTTTTTATATACAATGGTAATTATTTCCCTTTATTTACAATGAATAGTCCTACTATTGTTACAATAACTACACACAAGTTCAGTTTTTTTAACCTCAAAGGTCATGCATATATTCTACTCACCCACCTGTCAATGCTAGCA